>NC_054537.1:20302920-20567920 GCF_017654505.1 Polyodon spathula | reverse complement strand
GATTAACAAAGATCCCTGGTTACTTGAGTGAATAGACTTAGCTATACATCTTGGCAAAGTACTTCCTAGGGTGGGGGAAAAAATAACAGGGATGCATATGTAGCATTGTCCAAGTAAAATAACTTTATATGCACAAGCGGAAGAAATGAATATGCAACAGCAATGAAAACTAGCACTTTGAACCCAATCAGCTTCAGGTATTAACCCTAGGTTCTAGTGCACATTATTATTTTTATTTTTTTTTACTGTGCTTTGTAATACGATCAGAACCTTTTGTTTTTCAGGTTGTGGTCTGCCTCATTTGGTCACCAAAAAAATCAACATTCCATAATAAACCACTATGTACTATCCATGTATTATTTACTAAACAAATATATATATATATATATATATATATATATATATTATATATATATTGTAAACATACATATATATTATGTATAAGTTTTCCTACAGAAACGTAGTTTCTGTAATTCTTATCCTTTTGGCAGTCTACAAACTAAGCTAAAATTTAGTACAAATTATCCAGTCAAAATGTTTAGTACTGTACATTGTCAAAATACTGGTAGTAAATCTATAATAAGCTATCCTGCTCGTCCACATTTCCCACTGTTACACCCCTACATGGGACAGAGTTATAAATTAAATATATTGCAAAAGCTGCAATTATGTTAGCATGAGTGTAAATTTGTACTCAGCCCATCTATGACGTCTTGGAAATGATATGCAAATTATTAGATCTTATTTTTTAATATTTAATGTAATATTTCCTGAGTTAAACTGCTGTCAATGAGTACCCCTGTACAGGTTTGCTGTGGAATAATGTGGCTAAACATTAGCAAAGAATTCGAGAGCATAGTAAAAACATATTGTAGTAAAAGCATGATAGAGGACAGGCAGACAATATTTTTCCACACAACTTTATAAAGCATGATAAAAAAAAATCATGGAAACACCTGAGCAAAGCATGGTAGACTACAAACATACAGTGCAAATGTACTATGGTAAGCATTAATATTGTTCTTATTAAATAAAACCTATATAAGTCTAACCTTTTAACAACTGTATGACTACTGGTTCTTTCTTCAGATGTTCCAGTATAATAAAAATAGGAAAGCTGCTTTTTATAAATAATTGAAACAATTTTAGCATATAGTTCAGTTACTTCACTAAATACATGTGATCTTCAGTGTTCAAACAAAACGAAAATGACTTGCCCTCAAGCCAGTAATAGAAGACATATAATTAAATGGCATGCCAAGACTAGAAAAGGAATACATTTAGCTTAAGTGGAAGGTTGAATGAGATTTATTTAAGGTTTATATTGCCCTGCAGTCATCTTACTTCCTTATGTTTTTTCACTCACTCCACACCACTAGCAATGCTTGTGTTACAGGTAGTGTTGTGTAATATACTCCATTACAGATTTGTACTACTCCTTTTGAGAGGATGTAAAAAAATAATAAATAAATAAATAAATAAAGCTTTCCTCTCTTGCTTTGGTGATGTGACCCAGATTCTCATAGATTGCCTGCAGCAGATCACCAAGAGGGGGAATGTCTTAATAGGCAGTATTGTGAATTGCACTACCATTCAAATTAAGGGCTGTTTCTGCTTATACAAACTACATTGTTCTGTTGTGTGCATTGGTTAGAATGCATGCCTCTCAAACCATCCTTTCATTCTTAAGCACTTGTCCAACTATTGGAAAGGTATCTTTGTTCTAATACTCTAACCAAAATAAGCATGATGCCTCCTAGATCCTTACTTTTTTTAAAAAGATGTCTGTTAAAGATCGGTTGTATACAATCTCTAAACATGTTATCAATTATTAATTAACACTTATAGATTCTTCTTATTATTCTAGATAAGGAAAATATTTTACAGTAAACTTTTGCCATATTTTTGAGTATCGGTATGTCAAAGGGCAGCCCAGTAGTAAGGCAGACAAACTCACACAAGCAAATATAAATGCAGTTGAGCATCATATTACATTTATATTAACACAAAATAAACAAAGAAACAAACAAAAAAGTTTTAAACAATAAAGGAAGGCCCTCCCTCTTTTAGGATTTTTACACATAATTATTTGGCAGCTTTGTACAGCAACCAGCTGCAGCTGTTGTCCAAGCTAAAGCCTGTCTTCTCCAAAACAAAGGTTGATTGCAACAAAGGTTGATTGCACCTTGCTAATTGTTAAATTGGCCAGACAATCAGCTCAAGGAGTTTACTAAGCTGGGAATCAAACAATTCCTATCTAAAATGTATACACAATTCACATTACTTACTATTGAGGCTGGTATCTACATGAATAAGGTATTCCAGCAAAAAGAGGGCACCACATAAAGGGGAAATAATAATAGTCCGTCTGTTATTATCTATTAAAATATGGTAATAAACAGTCTACAGGCACAATTAGCAATCTTGTATAGACATTAGTATTTCTCGTCGGTTAGTATCATAATATATGATATATATAATAGAAGATATATAGATATATATATATTATATATAATGCAGAACGAAAACGTTTGCTTTTAAACAGTTTAAAATTTAAAAAACGAAACAATTGGGAGGGCATAGGTTTATGTTCAACACCAACCCTAAATATAATGTTGTTTCTGTTGCTAAGCAGTAGCAATAACCTGAAGCAGTGGTATTTCAAAATAACAGAAGCTTGTTTTTACGTTAGTGATGTAGGCTACAATATTTGTTTTCATTAAAAACCTGTTGTTGTTCTTTATTGAAAAGAATGTTCAGCTTTCATATTGAAGCTTGTTGTTTACTACTCATTGAATCAAACCAGGTACAGTGTAGGAATGTGCTTGCAACTGGTTAGTTATACCTGTGTGTTCTGTTACCACAATCTCTCTCATAAGACCTTGTGCGCATGAGATATTATATTGTGCTCATGAGATAGTAACCTTCTTTTTTAATTCACACCATGTCCCTTCAGGGGTTCTGTATTTCTGCCTGAATTACTTACAAGAAAAAAAATGTAACTACCGTGTGTCATCCTTTGCCTATTAATCTGTAATATTTTGAATACAGTTTACAAATCATTTTATGATATAAAAGCATTGCAAATTGTTATACTTGTATTATATTTAGCTGGGAATTGTGCAGCATGTGAATGGAACAGGAAAGGGAAAGTCGTTTTTGTATTTATTTGAACTTTAATACATTAGTAATGTACTTTACCTTAGGTATTGCATTGACAATATATATATATATATATATATATATATATATATATATATATATATATATATATATATATATATATATATATATATACAGAAACACTTTGGCTTTATTTATTTTTCATACACACTATTCTTAGTATTTTTTAGGAAAAAGTAGCAGTACCGTTTGATTTGAGAACCACTGGCCTACAGTATGTATTTTTGAAGGAGTTAATAATTTAGTTATTTTTTTTAACTTTTAAATTGCATTCCACTGCCTCCAAGATGGCTTCACATGGACCCGCATGGACCACTGAAACTACATTTCCCACCATCCTCCTAATCACTGGTTACTCCATCTCAGTTACATATGTGATGATGGGAAATGTAGTTCTGAGAAATACATGAGAGGCCATCTTGGAGCTATAATAGAAACAATCAGAGAGCACTGCAATTTAAAAGTGAAAACACATTGGTCAAGATGTAAAAACAAAAAAAAAATTAACAATATACACACCTTACTTAAACAGTTGTAGCAACATATGGGAACAAGTAACACACTAAAATGAAAAGGTCATTAGATACCATTTAAGGCCTCCAATGAGCTACCACCACCACTGATAATGATAAGCTTTGGGTGCTGTTCAATGGTATGAACATTTTACTGTTTGTTTATTTGCTTATATTCTTTGTTTTATTTATGTTTGCCAGAATGAAATAGTAAGACAAAATATGGTCTGTAGTATAGTATTTTTTCAGACTATTTCTCATGAATTTGTGAAAAATTGTCACATCGTTCAAGGTTTTCCAGCAATAGTTTTTGGTGAAGTGAATTGCTTCCTAGTTTGATGATTTAAGGAAACCTTGCTTTCTTTAGCTTAAGTACAGTATCTGCTGATATCATGTGTTTCTGGCAGTTCTTTACTTAATTTTTAATTCGTCAATGAGGGTTTCCATCTCAAATGTAAAGAGAATGCCAGTGTTTGCCATTTTTAAGATTTTCTTATTTTTCCACAGGTATTAGAGAACAGATTTTTTTTTTTTTTTTTTTTTCTGTACGAATTATTTACTTATGAGCCGAAGTCCTGAACTACAGTTTAACTTTCACTGTTTGGGCAAGCTGATGGAGTACACTCTTTTGTAAGATTTCTTCTTGTTGTTGAATATCAGCAAGTTTGTGTGGAAATGCTGTGAAATAAAGGCTGCAGTTAAGGAGGAAGCTTGTGTTCCTGCAGAAAGAACTGTAAAAAAAATACCTAACAAGCAACATGCAAACAAGTGTTACACTATCAACTAAACACCTTTTTTGACATTGACATTTCTGAAAAACTTATTGAGTTGACAATATACCTCTCGTTGACAATAATAATGTTACATTACATTGTACTTGAAACTTCACGTGACCTACGTCTTAAGTGTCAGGCTTTTTTTCTTTATTGAAGATTTAGGGAAACAGTATAATAAATTAATTTTAAAAATACATGTCGAATAAAAATCCAATATTGAACACATTTAACTTATAATAATAATAATAAATGATTTACTTCCTTAGATACATAACAACATATGAGCATAATAGTGTCAAACTACTAAATAGTGGTTTCATATGAACCAGGTAAAACACCTTTATTGACATGGGTTATCTTTATAATAATAGTAACATATGGTGTCCATGTTACTTATTAATATCAGTTTGTCTACGTGTAAAAAAGCCATTCCTGTTTATGAGCAGTCAATCTGTGCCTAATGGAATTAATGTGGATAATAATTTTAATATCATTATGTAATGATGCTTCTCATTGGCTATGTACACACACAGGCTAATTTTTGCTTTTAATACGACTTGTATATACACACAGTTCGGTTACAAAGGGCAGCGACAACTGCATTAGTTAATCCTTTTCAGATAAAGTGTCAAGTGTGGTTATTAATTCAGTTCAGTTAGTTAGTGCACAGTAACTGTGAGTGTATTACAACCGCACTAACACAACCGCTGTTGATTTCTATGCAACTAACGACGTCTTTGTTCATCAGACATTTCCCTGTGATAAACATGGCTAATACATATATGTGTGTAGCAGGGCGGTGGTAGAAAAGCCCTGCACATATGAGAGAGAGAGAGAGAGAGAGAGAGAGAGAGAGAGAGAGAGAGAGAGAGAGAGAGAGAGAGAGAGAGAGTGCTGCTGACCTGACATCACCTACCTCAGCCATCCTGTCACAAGGTGCCTGATGAGACAAGTTGATTTTGTAACACTGAAGAATAGTAAATGTATAACAATGGCAAATAGTGCATACATATAATATACTTTTTTTGTTTAATCAGAGCACAGTTATATCATATTTTGTTGTAAGAAAAAAATTTATTTTTGGTTTTGCAAGTTAAATAAAACTATATGGGACAATTCAAATCTCCGAACACCACAGTGCGACTGCAACTCGTTTTTCCACTGATACAGAATGTCTCATCTGTGTGTTTTGGCACTCCAGGAAATGTCTCAGTAAATGATGAAGACGCATATACGACTCCTTAGACATGCGTACACTCAAGTCGTTCCCACCAGCCTTCTAGTCGGAAGATCGCTTAAATGTTTTGAGCTACCGTCATGGTACTGCAGATCATCGCCGCTGTACTTAGCAGTGCAGAAAAAGCAAAATGGCGTCTCCGCTGGTTTTGCAGAAAAGAGCATAGCTGTGTTTGATGAGCTCTCAGTCGATTACGTACAGTACTTTCTTCCAAAAGCATAAACAAAAACACAGCCTCCATGTTGTCACACAAAACCTCACGATCGGCATGTAATGATGGTCCGCGTTCAGTGGTTTGTTTAAACAGGGCGCTCACTCACTTCAGTCATGAAAGGTGTGTGTGTACAATGAACAACCGCAGCTAGTGCCGTTTGTACACACGGTTGTTGAGCCAACTGCAGTGTGTGTGTGCGTAGCCTTTGTGTTTTTGTTTCCATGTAATCAGGCAGTTCCCTTTCAATCTCGAAAAGTCAACCATTACGAGTTTGGGAAATAACCCTCGTGTCACATGACCTGAGCACATATTTATAAAACTGCCTGATAGGCCCAGTGTGTCCACGTGTTTGTTGCATTCCGGAACAAGACACTGTCACACAGCAACCTTTGTCATTTGATTCCTCACTCCAACTTGAGCAGACATGTCTTCACTTTTTCCATTTTCATGAGACTCTTTCTCTGCGGAGACTGTTTTTGGTATAAAAGTACCTCACTATTCCTCCTCGGAAGCTAGCTTTCCTCTTCCTTTGGATGCGACGGTAGTTCTCTGATAGTTCATCTAAATCACATCGCTGTGTGGTTTTGGATGCTGAAAAGCCTTGTCCATTTTGAATTTTTGTCCTCGACAAATTGTTTTGTGTCTCGGTTTCTGTTCCATGTACATGCATTTTGCCAGACCGAGTTATGTTTTTGTTTTGGGGTTTTTCTTTTCCTAAAAAAATAGAAATAAAAAAAAAAATACTGTTCCTGTCTTCGAACCGGCTACAGTTGTTTTAGTGTGCCATGCCTCATAGCTCCAACTCGGTAGCTTTTAGCACATTATCCCAGTGCATGGTACCCTTGGTGCCCTGTGCTCGGTGCTCCGTGCATTCATCTGGATTAACCCGGTGCATAGCATCTCCATGCATAGCCCGGTACACATAACACTCCAGTGCATCACCATGCATTTCCTCAGTGTCCCTCCGAACTTAGCACTCCCGTGCATAACACCAGTGTCTTACCCTGTGCTCAGCACAGGTGCATAGTACTCCTGGGCAGAGCACCCCGCACATTTATCCATCCGTACACCACTTCCTCACCATGTCGTTCCATGGTTGTGTGATATGTGGGGCTAGCCTCCCTCCAAAGGACGACCACAATTTGTACGTCCAATGCCTGCATGCTGATCTTGCCCGGCAAGTGCTGGCAGATCCCACCTTTTTGCGCTAAGAGGGCAGACCGCGCTGAAGGTTGTTCCACCTCCTCTGGCTCTCAGCGGCCTTTGCTGACACTCTCGAGGAGCCTCTCATATTAGCCGTCTGCGAGCTGCAGTGCTCTGTCTGTGTCTAGCTCTCTTGTGCTCTCTGGAGCACAAGACCAATAAAGTGAAGAAGCGTAGGCACTCACCCAATGCAGATGGCCACAAAGGATGCAGCTAGCAAGTACGATTGTCAATTTGACAGCTCCCCCTGCACCCACTCTAGCTTTTTGGGTACTGGAGACCCCCTCAGCTCCAGTATTGGTTCCTCCTCTCCCTCAATCTCAGCTGGTTGAGGAGGAGCAGGACAATGTGGTGTCC
The DNA here is from genome assembly GCF_017654505.1 of Polyodon spathula. Taxonomy (NCBI): domain Eukaryota; kingdom Metazoa; phylum Chordata; class Actinopteri; order Acipenseriformes; family Polyodontidae; genus Polyodon; species Polyodon spathula. The sequence goes on along the minus strand of NC_054537.1, from coordinate 20,560,438 downwards.
CTGGCGACCTCCATGGAGGAAGGCGAATTCGATGGGGAACAGAGGACACCTCCTGTTTAGAGGGCTCCCCATCTGAGACATATATGGCTCCTAGTGGTCTGCTGGTGGACGAGCTAGCAGCCCTTGTCAGCAGAGCTGCTGCCTGAGTCCAGATCCCTTGGACTGAGGAGACCCAGGTCCGCCGATCGGTTTTTGAAACCTCAGTGTTGACTACACACCAATCGAAGCTGCTGTAGGACCTGTCTGTCCAGCCTTCTCCTCATATTACACTATGTAACACAATTTTTGTTCCTGGGTAGTAAGTGTTATTTCCTAATTGCTTATGCCTCAAAAGTACAGAAAATGGCTATTATTCCCCACAAACTTTGCTTTTGTGACCAGGACAGTGATATTTCAAAATATCACTATTTCCAATGGGAAAACGGGCAATATAATAATAATCTTTTCGTTCACATAAAGTCAGAAAAAAACAACATATGAATCCAAATTAACATGTATTTATACTAAAGTAATACAAAAATGACTACAAAAGATTTAGAAGTGAGTAGTTTTTCGAGATTTACGATTATACTGGCAGCAAACCTGCTGTCGAGGGGGCTCCTCGGCACGCAGAGTGGCGCCTGCATTCCCAGGTAGTAGCCATGATTTGTCACAGGTTCTGCAACGCGGCAGTTGACCTGTTTGCCTCAGAGGAGTCCACACATTGCCCTCTGTGGTTCTTGATGGAAATCAATCCCCTAGCCCACTGCTGACCTCACGGCTTGTTGTATGCCTTCCCCCCTCAAGCGCTGATCCCATCCTTCCTGGAGAAGGTATGGAACGGAGGCGCCAGGGTCTTCCTGGTTGCGCTGCACTGGCCCCGGAAGATATAGTTTGCCGCATTGAGCCAGCTCATTCAGGAACAGCTGTGGCGGATCCCGTTGCACAGGGACCTTCTCAGTCAGGCTCAGAGCCATCTGTGGCACCCGGACACCGGGTCACTCCAGCTGTGGGTCTGGCCCCTGAACGGGACTGTCTGAATGTCCTCACTCTCAGACTCCATTATAGCCATACTACAGAATGTTAGAGCCTCTTCAATGAGGTCTCAGTATTCCTATAAATGGATTTTCCAGGAGTGGTGCTTGGCAAGAGACCATGACCCCACCTCCTGCCCCATGTTGGTTGTTTTGCAGTTTCTACAGGATCTCCTAGAGGATGGTAAATCTCCCTCTACGTTGAAGGTATACCTGGCTTCTATATCTGTGTGTCACGTCGAAATTGACTTTGTGTCTCCCGGAGCCCATTTTTTGGCAGTGCAGTTTTTAAAAGGGACTAGGTGGCTCCACCCTCCCCTTAAACCGATGGTTACTTCCTGGGACCTGGACTTGGTTCTAGAGGCTCTTAAGAAGGCTCCCTTCATGCCTCTGCATTCAGTGGACCCTAAATACATGTCTTTTAAGACAGCCTTTCTCCTTGCCGTCACGTCAGCCAAAAGCGTCAGTGAGTTACAGGCCCTTTCCATAGACTGTTCCTGTTTGCGCTTTGCCAGCAGCAGTGATAATGTTACTTTACGCACTAACCTGGCATTCCACCCGCCCCCCTTCTCCTCTGAAGCAGATTAGAGTCTTAGTACACTCTGCTGTCAGGGCGCTGAGGTGTTACATTGATAGGTCTCAATCATGGCGACAGACAACCCAGTTATTGGTGTGTTATGGGTCACGTACTCAAGGTCAGGCACTTTCCAAGCAGCTTTTGTCGCATTGGATAGTGGATACGATCTGGCTGGCTTATGAGCTGGTTAACCTACCCTCTTCAAGTGATGTTACAGCTCACTCCACTAGAGGGACTATGACGTCTTGGGCAGTGTTTCATGGGGCATCCCTACCTTATATATGTAACGCTGAGGCATGGACCACACTGCACACGTTTATGAGGTTTTACCGACTATATATGGCTACTTCAGCGACGCCTTCTGTGGGGTCCAGAGTCCTTGATGCAGCTTGCCCTCTCAGGCAGTAGCTACCCAGTTAGGGTCACGCCAGGGCAAGTCTTGTGGCTGCTTTGGCTCACTGTGACAGCTTGAGTATACATTTCTCAATGCGTAATGGTTGACATTTCGAGATTTAAAGGGAACGTTAGGTTACTTACCGTAACCCTGGTTCCCTGAAAAAGGAATGTCAACCATTAAATTTGTGAGGTCGCTAGGTCACCTTCATTGCCATATGGAATCAAATGGCGAATGTTGCTGTAAAATAAAAAAAGATAAACCACAGATAAACAGTGGAGGCAGTTTGAGAATATGTTGTATGATTTGTGTGTAGCCATTTGGAGTGGAAAACTTGATGAGACTTGGACATATTAGTTAAATAGTTAATTACATGCATTGTGAAATAGGGTGAAGTTAGTGGAACTTCGCTGAAGTCTGAACTTTGAAGTTAAATTGTGTATTAACAAATGTAACAAGGAAAAGACATCTAATGTAGAAGGCATGTTTCAAGTGAAGCTTAATGCAATCCCATGCACATTAAAGCATTTTTCTTTTGATTTGATTTGTGGAAAAAGGAGTCCTTGTGTCCCTTTTTTACAGTCACACATTAGGGAAGCCAGTTGCCTCGTTAAATGTATATTTGACTGAAGTTGTTATAATGTAACTAGCACAACTGAAAAAGCAAACTCTCCTGAGTAACAGCAATGGGCAGGAAACAGTATTCTTCAAACAACTACACTGCTTTCCTTTATGGGTAACTTTGAAATCATTCCAAGACAGATTCAAAAGTGAATATTATCTTTCATTTGATCTGCAGGGATATAACTGTGCTGGTATTAATGTTGATTTTTTAATGTGTGGTGTATATTTGATAAAAATCTGCTAATCTAGTTTAAATTTAGACTACATTCCCTTATCGGTATAGTAACTAGTATACAATTCACAACTTATTTTACATTCAAACATGCCAAGACTCTCAAGTCATTTTAAAAAATAAAAAGCAGAGAATGTACTGGCCTGATGTTTTTGTTAGCTGTAGCACTGGCAAATGACAGAAATTCTGTATAATAAGAATTTATTTTGTCTGGTGTTAGTTTCATAGCACTCAACTGTACAGTTGATACCTATCTTCCATTATTATATTACACCCACTTTTTTGGTGCATTTGTTTAAAATGTATCACATCTAGAAACAATTTTAAAAAATTGTAAATAATGTATGTGTATTTTTTTTTTGTTGTTGTTTAAAAAAGCTGTCGAGTACAAATAACAATATAGCAATATAGTGAAAGAGGTTATACATTTACACATACAATAATGTAATAATTTTTTTTAAAACCAGATTTTAGTCAGACAAAACTTGTGAAAGTCAGCATAAGCCCTGGATAGGGCCTCAAGTTAGCTATAACATTTTATAAGTGAGACTCTACAGCTGTTTATTAGCGGAAAACAATTAAAAAAGTCTAATTTAGCAACTTATCTGTTCAATTATGGGTCTAGTCAGGTAACTGAGAGCTCAGTTGGAATGAAAACCAAAAGACACAGGGTCCCCTGGACCAGGCTTGGGAACCACTGGTCTAGACCACTTAACCGAATATGCTTAAGTGGATATCCTGCCTATCTGTATTTTAGATTTACTCTCCCCAGGACAGTAAAGAACTGTAACAAACAAGCAAAAACATATACAGAAAGTGGTTAACACTTTGGGTTAATGCATCTCATAATTTTTATATATATACAGTGCCTTGCAAAAGCATTCAGACCCCTGACCAATTCTCTCATATTACTGAATTACAAATGGTACATTGAAATTTCGTTCTGTTCGCTATTTTATTTTAAAACACTGAAACTCAAAATCAATTATTGTAAGGTGACATTGGTTTTATGTTGGGAAATATTTAAGAAAAATAAAAAACATAAATATCTTGCTTGCATAAGTATTCAACCCCCACAGATTAATATTTGGTAGAGCCACCTTTCGCTGCAATAACAGCTTTAAGTCTTTTGGAGTAAGTATGTACCAGCTTTGCACACAGTGTCGGAGTGATTTTGGCCCATTCTTCTTGGCAGATTTGCTCCAGGTTGTTCAGGTTGGTTGGACGACGCTTGTGGACCGCAATTTTCAAATAGTGCCACAGATTCTCAGTGGGATTGAGATCAGGACTTTGACGGGGCCACTGTAGGGCATTCACCTTTTTGTTCTTGAGCCACTCCAATGTTGCTTTGGCCTTGTGCTTGGGATCATTGTCCTGCTGAAAGGTGAATTTCCCCCCAAGCTTCAGTTTTTTAGCGGACTGAAGCAGATTCTCTTGCAGTATTTTCCTGTATTTTGCTTCATCCATTCTTCCTTCAATTGTAACAAGATGCCCAGTCCCTGTTGATGAGAAGCATCCCCATAGCACGATGTTGCCACCACCATACTTCACTGTAGGGATGGTGTATCTTGAGGTATGGGCAGTGTTAGGTTTGCTCCACACATAGCGCTTTGAGTTTTGGCCAAAAAGCTCTATCTTACCTGATTACCTCTTATCTCATCTGACCAAAAAAACTTTTCCCACATCGCAGCTGGGTTGCTCTCATGCTTTCTGGCAAACTCCAGACATGCTTTCAGATGGTACTTTTTGAGTAACGGCTTCTTTCTTGCCACCCTCCCATACAGGCCAGTGTTATGTAGAGATCTTGATATGGTTGACTGGTGCACCATGACTCCACTCCCAGCCACTGAACTCTGTAGCTCCTTCAGAGTGATTGTTGGCCTCTCTGTGGCTTTTCTCACAAGTCACCTTCTTGTTTGAGCACTGTGTTTTGAGGGACGGCCTTTTCTTGGCAGTGCCTGGGTGGTGTGATGCAGCTTCCACTTCCTGATTATTTATCCAGCTGTGCTCACTGGGATATCCAAACACTTGGATATTATTTTGTACCCTTTCCCTAATCTATGCATTTGTATTACTTTATCTCTAACTTCTGTAGAATGCTCTTTGGTCTTCATTTTCCTTCAGATTCCCAGCCTTACCAATGATCCTTCAACAGTGGGGTTTTTATCCAGAAAATGTGACAGCAACTTTAATGGTTCACAGGTGGAGGCCAATGGTAAGGTAATTGTGTCCTCGTTAGGGCAATTTCTTTCATCGGTGCAAACTGGGAGCTTCCACAGCACAGGGGTTGAATACTTATGCAAGCAAGATATTTCAGTTTTTTATTTTTCTTAAAAATATTTCCCAACATAAAACCAATGTCACTTTACAATAATTGATTCTAAGTTTCAGTGTTTAAAAATAAAATATCTAACAGAACGAAATTTAAATGTACCATTTGTAATTCGGTAATATGAGAGAATTGGTCAGGGGTCTGAATACTGTTGCAAGCCACTGTGTGTGTGTGTGTGTGTGGTGTGTGTGTGTATATATATATATATATATAATATATATATATATATATATATATATATATAGTGTGTGTGTGTGTGAACTATACTAATTTTAAAATAATATAAGACTACAAAAAGATAATTTCTATTAACATGAATGTACTTCCAGGTTTAATATAATTGACTAAGTGCTTATATTATACGAAAATACATTGTCTATTAATCATTTTATGTAACAGATAGTAGTCAACAAAATTATACCTTCTTTACATTAAAAAAATATATATATAATATATATATATTATATATATGGATGCATTATATATATATATATAATCTTATATATTATATATGCACTTGCACTCCTGTTTAAAATTTGCAATCCAAGATCCTGCAATCTAAGAAATATATTCTTTAAACTTTCACAAATCAACTGGCTTATGAAATAAAAGGAATGTGTTTTGAAAAGGTGACATAACATGTGACAGACCCTGATGAGTTTGCTTACAAAATACTAACGCACAAGGAAAAACATTTTTCTAGTCATAAATCCCGGTTTAAAAATTCCAGCCACCAGTTGCAATCCATCTGCTATCCAGCATATCTTGGATGAGGTCCAGAAATCTAAGAAATATATTCTTTAAACTTTCACAAATCAACTGGATTATGAAATAAAAGGAATGTGTTTTTAAAGAAGAGATAACATGACAGACCCTGATGATGAGACTCTGCCGCAGTTCAGAGATACTTAAACGGTGTACATTTCCATCAGCAAAGTCGGGCTTACACTGCACAATTTTTGCAATCTGGAGTCTCAGTGCTACTTATGCTTACTGATTGAACTACAATTTCTCACTGTAGATCGGGGATTGCAAGCTACACACTACGCGAGATATCTTGTCATCGACTGCGCCTATTTTAATTGCAGAATCGTAGACATCATTCAGGAGAATCGTGGACTCAAGTGAGGAGGAGATCGCTTTTGTCTGTGCATTGTTTTGCACAGAAAGAAGACGACGACGCGAAATTGCCTTAATAGACGTGGCCAGTACGGATTGATGATGCAACTCGAGTCGAGGTGCATCCAAAATAATTTCACGGAACGCCTGCAAAGGCGGAAGGGGAATGGAGTGCTCGTGGTAGTTGGGCGACAGAGTGTTGGTGACAAAGTTGAACAGACAGGACAGGTCCCCTACTGCTTGAAGATCCGCTAGCTGCTTGAGTGGTTGTGGAGAGTAGGGGATGACATGGATAGAGGAAATCCCCCCCCCCCCCTTCCCCCTCGGTGGAGGACCCGTCCTGGCAGTTTGCCTGGTGGTAGGGAGACCCAGCTACCCCGGGGGGACAGAAAGGTACCCAGACCTGGAAAGGAAAAAGATCTAGACAGGTCCCATACATAGAACAGACCTCCATCAGGCATGAGCCCCGAAGTGAGGGCCAGGCACCTGCTGGATGCTCGCGTGACCTGGAGGAAAATGAGAGAGGGTTAAAAGAAAGGTGTATAGATTAGAGCCTCGCTGAGGCTAAATAGCACGAGCTGCAAAAGAATAGATGTGGCCAGGGGTCCCCTCTGACTCTGTTGAGACCGGAGAAACTAGCCACTGGGGCGAAAAGATCAATGATTAGTCACTTCCAGTTATGTGACTGGGGGCAGTGCAGAGCGTATGAGCATTTGTTGCTGCGGGATGGAGTGAATTTGTGTCTGACCGCGGGGCGTGTGTAGAACTGACTATCTTCTATTACTTGACCTTGAATCAATGGAGAGAGTGCATCATGTCGGATGGCAGCTGCTGATTGGAGCCTGAAGCAGATGCAGTAACTCGGTTGTACTGTGGAATGGATAGATGAGGGCGGGACCCGGACTGCCTGGGCTGGGGCAAGCAAGGAGCCACTGAAAGAGAAAATGTAATGAAGGAGAGGTGAAGATTGACACAAGGCTGAAGGAGGAATTGCAAAAGGTGCTGAGCATTGACTATGCCATTTAATCAAGGATTATTGCTGACAAGGCGTTGCTAAGCAAGCAGGGGAGCAAGTGAAATTCAGCTTTGCTGGGGTAAAATCAGAATAGGAAAATATGTTTAGCTCAGGAAAACTGGCAGTGTACAGGATGGGAAAGTTCACCAAAATAGCACTGTGAAGCATGTTCCAAAAAATTAAACTTGACAAACTATTCAGCAGTTTGTTACAAGCAGTCTAAATTAGAACTGTACTTGAAAATGTTCCTTTTCAGAAAGTAAAATGAGCTTGGAATATAGCTTTGAGAATCTAGCCATCAATGTTGTATAAACATGAAAAGTAGAAACCATTTGGTGGCTGGACTTGGTTTCTGACTACAGGCATTAGCTGTGGCCATTGAGAAGGCTGATGCCCAGTTGCAGTCAAAGTGTTAGCTGTGGAGACCGGAAATTTAGAGCCAGAGATAGCGGCCATGTTTGGAGTGGCGAATGCCAACGCAGTAATGCAAAAGCAACCGTTTGTCCACATCGTAGAACTGTGTATTAATTAAGCGATTGAAATGCGATGGGGAGAATAAAGGTGTTCATGTCATGTCGTAGAAATATTGTTATGAATCATAGGGATGAGTTCGGGTATGTCTCCTGGTTGCTGCGCTGCTGCTGTGGAGAGAACTTCCGCTTGTTTGACGAGTGGTCGATACTTATAAAATAGTTGCTCCATAGGCTGCGTTTGCTGGCAGGGGTGTTTTGATATCCGTAGTGCCGGGCAGTGGGTCTGGGTAGAGGTCTGTATTAAGTAGTTGGTTCATTGGAGAAATTAAGATATTTTGAGGAGAATCCGACACAGAGGTTCCTGCAGCGTATGAAAACCAACACAAAATGAAAGACAATAACAGGAAATAGTGCACAACCTAAATAGGGAAGAAAGAGAGATTGACAGATTGTACAGCCAGAGGGGATCCACGTAGCCCCTCACACTCTTCACAAATTGCTTTGTCGAGGACAACCTCAATTTGTCCCAGATTTTAAGAAATGAGTCGCCGACTCCTCTGCTCGTCGGCGATCAGCAAAAATCGTGCAGTGTAAGCCCGGCATTAGGCACAAAGGGCAAGTCCAGATATTATTCTGGAATAAAACATGTATTTTTAGTACTTAGTTAAAAATGTAACCTTTGTAGGATTGTGGCCTTATTTATAATTAGCCAATATCAAATATCCTAAACCTTGTATTATTAATTAATAGTTATTCAATATGAATTATTAAATATCAATGACAAGTCAAACAATAGTAAATGGGAATAATGAAATTAGATAAAGGGAATAATGAGATTAGATAAAGGGGCATTCAGAACAGAAAATAGGAGGCACTTTTTTTACACAGAGAATTGTGAGGGTCTGGAACCAGTTCCCCATTGATGTTATTGTAGCTGACAACCTGGGACCTTCAAGAAACTGCTTGATGAGATTCTGGGATCAATAAGCTACTAATAACCAAATGGGAAAGATAGGCAGAATGGCCTCCTCTCGTTTGTAAACTTTCTTATGTTCTTATACTTTTTATTAAAACAATAACATCCACGGTTACTGACAGATCAAAAACAAAGACAGAAAAATATTAGTTAGCTAGCTCTAACAGTTTCAAAATAATTTATCAATATTACCTGAATTGTGAAATTCTCTTTCAGACAAAACCGGAGATTGAACCGATTGAAATTAAACTGTCTTGCCCAAACTCTTCAAGCAGATTGTATGCCTTATATGGTGTACAGCATTAGATCACGCCTGTTCTATGAATTTTAACACATAGTTCCTTAAATCTAGTTTTCATTCCTAATATGTATAAAGCAACTGAGTTATGCCACATATAAGATTATTATCTTTATAAGGTTAAATCAAGAGGACTAATAGCAGGAAATACTATTCTCTACTATTTCATAACTCTGCCATTTAAACATCCTGTGATCTCATTATTATCTCCTTTTGTTTCTTTTAAGATTTGCACAGCTGGATTACAACATGCTCAGCTCTGAGCTTACACGGCTGAGCAAAAGTTCATGATTTACAGTATAAAAACACTCTCCAATTGGTGTACCTGATCACATTAATATTTTCCCTTTCACTCTTTTACACAGAACCAACGTTAATGTTCATTTTAACACTTCACCTTAATAGAATTAGTAGTATTGGCACAACTTTCTAAATTTATGTCAGGGAAAATCTGAACAAAGATTTAAACATTCAAAGAAATTTTAAAAAGCTAGAATGACAAATATAACACTTCAATTACATCTGTTATAAATCTACATTTAGATAAAAATTGATAAATTATGATTGTGTGCTATTTCTGTTTCTGTTTTAAATATTGACACACATGTTTGATAGAACAGATGGGCAACTCCACTATATCCCCACTGCAAAAGATACAAAAAACAGCATATTTTAAAAAGAGGAAACTAGCCACATCTGGCAACTCAGAGCTGCTCTTTCTGTCCAATGGGGAACACACTCGCTTAGCAACTGCAAGATCGTCAAGTTGATTCAGTTCTTACTTATTAGTGTAAAGTTCAAACTTTGATGTCTCTAGTATGTAATGTAAAACTGGGCTCTCCTTTTGAAAGCCCCTAATGTATGTTTTTTTTTTTTTTTTTTTCATGCTGACCTCCCAGGATGTGATCAAAGGCAGGGGTGAGTATGTGTTGATCCTTCACTTTCCTATTGTATCTGAAAAATATGTTGATGATGTATTCAGTTAATCTTATTTAATTAATGAATAATAGTTTCCGGTACTAATGTGTGGCATCTTTATGTTCCACTTAAACTGGTTGCCATAGTTGTAGTTTCCATTAGACTTTCTATAATCAATAAATAAAGCTTGTTTTTGTCTCCCCCTGGTGGATGTGACCCTTGCTACATCATTCGAGGCTCACCCGATGTTGACCAGACCTCTCAGAAGGTAGCTCTCAGTTAAGACAAGGAACACCTGGGTCAAAAGAATTTGGTTTAATCTGTGCCAACACTGCTCTTGACTACTTTTAACAGAAAAAATATCTGTGGAAACTATATTATATTCTAGCAGGTATACAATGGTATGTATTTATAGAAGTACTGAGTGAGGTAAGGACATCATACTGTTCTGTACTGGCAGTAATATTTTCAATTGTGAGTGCAAATAAAATGCCTTATCAAGGCCTTTCTATGAAAGTTGTACAGAATCCATGTATTAAATCACTAAATAACTATTTGCCTCTTTCAAGACTAAGTAACTTAATTTATAGACTACGTTAGGATAACTAATTAAACAGTTTACCATTAAGTTTTACAGACACCGATTAGAACTAATCCTGGACTAGTTTAAAGAAGGTAACATAAAATAGTCCAAGATTAGTGCAAGTCAGTGTTTATGAATCTATACGTCAGAGACATACACTGAAAACTACAAATGAGCATAAACCTACTGGTATGTTACTTAGCCCTGCGGATCTCCAGTGTCAGTTTTTATTATTGAATGACACCTAACATGGCAAAGAAAAACAATTCATGCCTCATTCTCAACAACGGTACTGTTGACCTGGTCACCTGCTTTTATTTGTTTTTTAATTATTTTATCTGGGGCACCTCTTGTAATGTCCTTCAAAACGCAGAGTAAATTAAAAACAGTGACATCACAATCTGCAACATATCTCAACCATTTAATAGTATTCTCCTAAGCCATTTCCATATTTTAAATGAAACTGACAAGAGGCTAAAAAAGATTGGTCATGAATATCTTAAGATTGTTAACTAGTTTATTCACAATAAAGCAATATACATTAAAGGCAGTATGGCAAGTGTCTGTATCGATAGTCACAGTGCATTAACTTCAACTTCTATATAACTGCACTCAAAATTGTAGACCTCAACAGCAGGTGGTATAAGTGGATGAGTCTTATAGCCCTGTATTTTATGGGTATACTTATCTTCTGTTATCTTCCCTATATTTCTGAAGTGGTCCACAATTTTGAGTGCACTTGTATTTAATGTGTTAAAGATTACATTGCTGTGAAATGTTAAACAATTTTATTGTTTCAAGTTTAAACTGAAGAAAGTGTTTACGGTTCTACCAGAAAAGCATTTTAGTTTGAGATGTGATTATTAACAGTGTCCACACATGTATTGTTTACTTAACTGTAGACTTCCAGTGCATCATATCTGCTCTTGTAAAGAGCAAGCTCCAGTGGCTGTCACCATTAGTTTAAAAAACAAAACAAAACAAAAAAAAAAACCATTGAATTATGAGCTCTTTTGGGAATGACTGACTCATACATCTCAGATCAGGGGTCAACACTACTGTGATTAACACTTACAAAACATGAATGCAACTACTGCTTTACCAGCACCATTTCATTGGCTTTATTGTTTCTTTACTTTTCCAGTCCAGCTACATACTGGTTTGGGCGAGGTTCTTGTTTTAAGCATACACAGTCCCGCACCTTAACAAGTCCGTGAATGACGATTGAAGAGTTTACACCAGGGATCTCAAACTCTCGGCATGCATGTGCAATCTGGCCCGGTAAATAGTTACACAAAATTAATTTAATCTGCCCCGCATGAAGCTGCATGCGTAAAACTCGAGTATAGTTGTAAAACGTGTGTAGGTGATGTTGTGTATTGTTTATGGTTAGTTCTGTTGTAATACGTTGCTACCACTTTAAGAACTGTCGCATTTGCTACCGTGAATTGACACAGTCCTGGTTGACAACAGAGTTAAGAATCCATACAGACCGACATGTGTTCTGGAGGAGAAACTGAACTAACAGCTTGGTGACAGTGAAAGTCCAACATTTTGTGCCATAACAATTGACAAAAGATAACTGATCAGATCTAAACTTTTTTTTTTCTCCGTTGAGTCGACATCAGTACAAAAAATAAGAGTGGCGCTGAGACTATATGAATTACTCGTAGCAGTCGCTCCATCCCCAACAAACGTAAATGAGCAAAGAAATGGCTCAGTCTAAAAGAAAAAATTATCCACGAACACAGGCAGTGGACGTGTGATTATTTTTATTATATAGCGCGACATGTTTGATTTGCAAGGAAAGAGTTGCCGTTTTAAAAGAGTACAATATTAAACGGCACTATACAAAAAAACATGCAGCGCAGAATGATAAATATCGGGAAGAGAGAAAGAGAAGACAGAGTTGCAGTTAAAGAAAGGTTTAGTGTTGCAGGAACAGCTTTTTCAAAAAGTGAAAAAGAGTCAGAGGCAGCAGTTTTGGCAAGTTATGTGGTGAGTAAAATGATTGCTAAGACTGGGAAGCCGTTCACTGATGGTTAATTTATTAAAGACTGTATAATCAAAGGGTCGTATGTCCTGACAGGATAAACGTTTTTAGCAATATTACCCTGTCTGCAAATACAGTAGCAGAGCGTGTTGTTGAGCTTTCTGAAGATCTTGAGGAGCTGCTCTGCGAGAAAGGCAAAGCATTCAGTACACACTCAACCAACCTTGATGAGAGCACCGATTTGGTTGATATTTGTGAGAGGTGTTGATGATAACTTTCGAGTCACGGAAAAAACTGCTAAGCTTGTCTATAATGCGCGGTAGAACAACAGCAAGTGAGATCTTTCAAAGCCTAGGAGACGCACTAGAACGCGCTAGTCTTTAGCAGGCATAACAGCAGATGGAGCCCCAGCAATGGTTGGGAAAAAGAACGGGTTGGTAGAACTTGTGCAAAAAAAGAACAAAACGCAGAGCCACCAGTAGTATTACACTGCATCATTCACCAGCAGGCACTTTGCAGTAAATCTTTGAAGCTCCACAACTTTATGTCCGTTTTGGGGAAATATGTGAACTACATTCACTCCAGGGGCTTGCAGCACAGTTTGTGCTTTCTTGGAGGAAATTGAATCCAAATATGGTGATTTGCTGTACTTCACAGAGGTGCATTGGCTAAACAGGGGCACTGTTTTAAAGAGATTCTCTGAGTTAAAAACATAGGTGAAAAGGTTCATGGAGTAGATTAATATGCCTCTGTCAGAGTTTGAAGACACGAAATGGGTGATGGATCTTGCTTTCCTTGTTGATATCACCCAAGAATTGAATAACCTAAATCTGAAGCTACAAGGTACTGGTCAGCTTGTGACAATAGTGATGATATGAAAGCATTCACAATAAAACTGAAACTTTGTTAAAATCTGATTTCTCAGAGTAATCACACTCATTTCCCATCATGCAAGTCACTTCTGGAAGAGCCGGACATCGAAATGCGGTTCAGGGGTACTTAATACGTTGCCTAACTTGACCTGCTTTTGGAAGAATTTCATCAGCGGTTTGGAGATCTCAGAAAGCAGAGAGCAAGCTACCAGTTGTTTGCTGATCCATTTTAATTGATGTGGAAACAGCACCAAGTGATTTACAGATGGCGCTCATTGATCTTCAGTGCAACACACCTCTGAAGAATAAATTCAAGGAAGCCCAAGGAGATGTCACACAGTTTTTCAAGCAGCTACCACCATCTTTCCGACAGCTTTGCAAAAGCTTCAGAAAAACCGTGGCTATGTTCGGCAGCACATACATTTGTGAGAAACTTTTTTTCCACTATCAATATAAACAAGTCAAAATACAGAACAAAATTATCTGATGCACACGTTACTGAAATCATGAAGGATTCAATTGCTTAGTCACTGAGGCCAAACATCAACAGACTCACAGAACTGAAGCATTGCCAGGTGTCTGGCAAACACAAAAAAATCTTTGGCAAACCGAAATTGTAAAAAAATTCTATGACAGTTCAGTGTAATACTTCATGAAAGAAGTGGGGTTTTTTTGTTTTGTTTTTTTTAACCAATACCATCTTGGGTGATGTCATTGGCCCTATATTAGGATTTTAGCGTCGACATTGGCCTGCACGTAAATTGAGTTTGAGACCCCTGGTTTACACCGTACTCACTATTCACGGCTCCGTGTGCATAGCCGGTGTGCCAAAGCTGTGGTCCCATGACGTGAAGTATTTGTATTCCTGATAAGGCTTCAAGGTAAAGTTCATCCTACCTTAGTCCTCCTTTGAAAACAGGTGCACTATCCGTCCCTGTTAGGCTGTGTTTCTCCCAACTGTCATCAGTGTTTTCTATTTGAGCATTTGTCATGTTTTGGGTTTTTTGTTTTTTTTTAATCTCTCATCCTGCAGTGATTTAGAGGACAGATCTCAAACCCCAGTGCACTAGAGCAGCCATTTTGAAAAGAGCTTTGAAACAGACTTTAAAGTTATAAGTGTAAAAAGTTCTCAGGATGTTAACAATGAAAATAAACATTACAGGTACATTACTTAAACAGTATGCTTGTATCTTATACTTTACTATAAACTTTATTATTTCTGAAGGTTCAAAAAGCTCTTTGAATTCTCTGTCTCAATAATCCTTTTTCTTTTTTTAGAAAAAGTTTTTTTTTTCTTTATATGCATTATTCTTTAAAACAACACATACACACAATGTATGCTGATATGTCATAAATAAATCCCTGCGATTTATACTACCCATTTCCCAGGTCACTACTAAAAGATTAAATAAATAAAAACTCCAATATGCATACACTTTTCAGTTTACCAACTGTTTTCCCAGTCAACTCTGGTATTTTACTCACATGTCATTGATTTGTGTGTGATTCACAAACCCCAGGGGGTGCTGTAAACCTGTAAGTGCATCACATTTACTCATACTTTGCACAACCTTCATTCACCACATGAGGGCGTGCTCTGCTAAGCTAATGCATCACACCTCATAGCCTTTACAGATTGGTCATTATATTCCATATCAAGGGTTTAGCTTCAAAACATATACTATTACAGTTTTGCCAGAGCTGAAGAATGGTGGTTGGAAATCTTAAATGGAATGTATGTATTTATATAAAATGACAAAGTGAAGAAAAATAGCAGAAGATTTATTGATTGCACCTTTGGACACTATATAAATATGCAACCCTCCCTGAATATACAGTTGTTAACAGTACACTACAGGGTCTGGTTACATATACAATAGTAATTTTACTAATGTTGACAGCTGAACACTAACGGGTGACACTGGGAAACATATTTCATTAAAACAAGTTTCAGTTTCAAGTAAAACAATCTAAAGAAACCTCTAATAATCTTGTGTTGTTGAACTTTTCTTATTTAATTGGTGTAACACTAATGAAATGATGTTTTTCACAAGATGCTGCCACTTACTACACAGCACTTTACATTTTAAGAAGGTTAAGAATTGTATGCTTAAGTCAAATATTGATTAACGTAATTTGCAATAACATATTTTGAATCTTAATTTCAAATACAGAAGTTTTACATTATTATTATTATTATTATTATTATTATTATTATTATTATTATTATTATTATTATTATTTAGCAGACACTTTTATCCAAAGCAATTTATAGAAATTTGGGAGTGAACTATGCATCACAACTGCTGCTGCAGAGTCACTTACAATAGACCTTGGTTTTAGCTACAAACTACAAGTGTCAAGAATTACTGTTATGTATCGTATCACACAGATATTTACTTTCCAAACTGGTATTACTAGAAAAGTGATCCATTGAATCCCTTGAAAATAAATACAATGCCAATCCAAATAACAGTCACCAAGGTTTCAAAATCTTATAGATGGTGGCACATTTGGGGGGGGGGGGGGGGGGGGGTAAGTAGTCGAAATCACCAACAGCTGGGCGACTAGAAGATTAATTCAGAGATTCATTTTTATACACTGTATTGTAAATAGATCATGTTCACTTGTCGGGTGTCTGTCCATCCATTATCATTAACTGCTTACTGCTTTACAGGGTCACGGTGAGCCGGAGCCTAACCGAGCAGACACATCGAACCCAGGACCCTGGCGCTGTGAGGTAGCAGCGCTAACCACCACGCCACAGTGCCGCCGATCCTGCCAGGTGTATCGAATTCAATCTCCTTCTCCATCACCTGCCTGCCACTCAGCATGCACGCACCCACACACACGGCAGATGGTAAACCTTAACAAGATTTAACATTTAGCTAAATAAATAACTGGCCAGCTAAATATTTAACTAAATCTTAAATTTCTTGCCAAGATTTAAAATTTAGGTAAATGTTTAACTGCCCAGCTAAATCTGGAGTTTGTATGCAAATGAGTTCTGCCCGCTTTATGCTTTCACGCGATTTGATTTGCTCTTGTAATGGTAATTGAGGAATATGGACATTTCAGCATTACAAGAGGCAATCAAATTGCATGAAAACACAAAGCGAGCGGTGCTCATAAGCATCGTTGTCATGCTGAAAGGTGAAATTTGGTCCCAGTTTCAGCTTTCTTGACGAGGGCAGCAGGTTTTCCTCAAGGACTTCTCTTCTCTCTCAAGGACTTGCTCCATTCATTTTCCTATCCTGACAAGTGCCCCAGTCCCTGCCGATGAGAAACACCCCCATAACATGATGCTGCCACCACCATGCTTCACAGTAAGGATGGTGTTCTTTGGGTGATGCGCTGTGTTGGGTTTGCGCCAAACATAACGCTTTGCATTTAAGCTTAAAAGTTAAATTTTAGTTTCGTCAGACCACAAAACTTTTTGCCACATGGCTACAGAATCTGCTGAGTGTTTTTTTGCATACTTTGAGTAATGGCTTCCTTCTTGCCACCCTACCATACAGGCCACATTTGTGGAGTGCTTAGGATATTGTTGTCACATGCAGACTTTGACCAGTCTTAGCCATAAAAGCCTGTGGATCTTCCAAGGTTGCCATTGGCCTCTTGGTAGGCTCTCTGATCAGTCTCCTTCTTGTTGTTTGGAGGGACGGCCTGATCGAGGCTGGGTCTTAGTGGTGCCATACACCTTCCAAATAACCATTTTGACTGTGCTTCAAGGGATATTCAAGGTCTTTGATATTTTTTTATACCCGTCTTGATATGTGCCTTTCAATTACTTTGTCCCAGACCCTTTTGAAAGCGCCTTGGTGCTCATGGTTGAGTTTTTGCTTTGAAATGCACTGCCCAGCAGAGGGAACCTACAGGAACTGCTGAATCTATCCTGAAATCATGTGACTCACTACAATTTAGCACAGGTGGAGGCCACTTGGTGTGTGATTTTGAGGATGATTGGTTACACCTGAGCTAATTTAGGATTGTTATTACAAGGGGGATGGACACTTACCCAACCAAGCTATTTCAGCTTTTATTTTTAATTAATTTTCTACAAATTTCTAGAATATTTTTTTCACTCGGAAGTTGTGAGGTAGGATGTGTAGATAAATAAATAAAAAATGATTTTAATTCTGCATTTTAATTCTAGGCTATAAGGCAACAAAAGGTGAACATTTTGAAAGGGGATGTTGACTTTCATTAGGCACTGATAAAAAGTTTGTGAACCCCAATGATAATTATGGAAATTCCTTTGTTTTACCATGATAGCCTTCTTGAATCAAAACCAGTCTTTTCTTAAATATCCAGTAGGGTTTATATTAACCAATTCCATGTCTTTTGAAACAAAATGATGTATGAATTAGACAAACAATGAGTAATTAAGATTCAAGGTATGTGAAAAAGTAAGTGAACCTGGTTTTATCAGCTCAATTAAGGGGATAATTAGAATCAGGTGTTTAAATAATTTGGTAGATCTTCAGGGGTAAGTTTGGGAGGCCCCACCCTATATAAAGATCAGAAACTTTGTGAGTTTGGTCTTCACCATACAGGTGTGTGGAAACACGTCATGCCACGATCAAAAGAAATCTCTGAGGGCCTCAGAAAAAGTTATTGATGCTCATCAGTCTAGAAAGGGTTACAAAACCATTTATAAGGATTTGGGGCACCACCAATCCACTGTCAGACAGACAGTCTACAAATGAAGAAAGTTCAAGACCACAGTCACTCTACCCAGGAACGGTCATCCTATCAAAATCTCTCCAAGAACAAACCAGAAAATCATTAAGGAAGTCACAAAGAACGCAAGAGTAACATCCAAGGATCTGCAGGCCACTCTCGCCTTGGTTAATGTGAGTGTTCATGACTCCGCTATCAGAAAAAGACTGAACAAGAATGGTGTTAATGGAAGTATAACCAGAAGGAAACAACTGCTTTCTAAAAAGAACATTGCTGCCCGTCTGAAGTACTGAGGCTATGGGTGCGTTTACGAAGATCATTCTGCACAGAATCTGACCAAATTTAGCCAATGATCTTCTAAGAATGATCTCTGTGAATGCACCCATTGGCTAAACTGGTCAGATTCTGTGCAGAATGATCTCTGTGAACGCTCATTTACTATGCAGAGAGGCTTACTGCATGTTTAGAACTGGTCAAAACTTACAATAAAACTAGCCCTGTACAAAAATGACCCCCTGTGTTCCCTGTGTTTTGTTGTTTCAAGTAGTACTAAGACAGTACAAAGCTGGGGATGATCTGCAGATATTACAACACAAGCTAGTACTCAGTTTAGTACAGAACTAAGGTTTAAATTCATTGCAATTGACCAGATATGTCTGATTCCAATCCTTATTTGTGAATCCTGCCAGTTATGCCAGGATAGGGAAGTCTTTATCCTGTTATGGAAATCAAATTGCCCTGTTTCTCCCTAGGGGATGATTGACATTAAACGTTTACATAGCTTGGGGCCAGCTGTCACCATACAAAGAGCTATTTCTATGTATTAAAACTAATATATATGATTACATGTGCATGTAGCTATACATTTTATGGTATACATCATCACCTGCAGTCAACATTACAAAATTGATCACAGTGTGATTAGATGTTGCCAATAGCAACCATTGTGCCTTCGTATTCCAGCAGAAACCATTATATTCAAGAATCATCTGGAATAGAGTATTATAAATCACCTTTGACTATGAAAAGTAATTGATAACCAAATAGCTCAATATTTTAATAACTATTATATAATAATATTATCACACACATGAAATAACAAATAATGTCCATTGTAATAATGTAATCTCCACCATTGAATGGGGGATGGTGGTCCCATGATGCTGCTGTGCTGGCAGGTGAAAAATGATAGATAAACATCACAATTCTGACAAGCACAAGTCAAATCCTCTGAGGTCCTAAAGACTGTTAAACATAGTGTACCCTTTACTGTAAACCAAAAAACATCCACTATACTTAAAGTGTAAACCCACTAATTGAAATTGTGTAAAATGTAAAGAAACTGCATGTCAATTATTAATATTCTCAATTGTTATTTTTCCCCTTTTAGAAAACGTTACTTTGCACTTAAAAACCTATAAGAAATGACATAAAGTGTGAGTACTTAAACCAATTACAAGAAAACCCCTTCTTGTGAGTTAGGCTTGGCTGATACATGTATCTTAGATAAGTTTGTTTTGTAATATGTATGGCTTTTGTTTGTGATGTATGATAAATAAATATAGTTACATAAGAAATACTACGATATTATTAAAACACGTTTTGATTATTTTATATTACATTTTGCATTTGTCTAGCCATTTTACTGCAGATTTTTAAATGCCCGTTTTTTAAATGTCCTATTTAGGCACCTCCACATCATTCATGTTTGCGTTTTGACATTTATGTTATACAGTATGTCAACAAACAAGAATACACGTTTTATTTTAAGAACTGCTTGGCTTTAATCAATAGTATTTTATTCAACCTTACCTTAAACCTTACCTTAACCCCCCCCCCCCCCCCCCCCCCCCCCCCCCCCCCCCACACACACACACACCCCCCCCCCCCCCCCCCCCCCCCCCCACACACACACACACACAAAACCTACTACTGACTATTTATATATGTTGGAAAAGATAGCTTTTGAGGATTCTTAGGACCTGGAAGAAATATGACACCGTGTGGGAGGACAAGAGCAGCTCAGCACACGCCTACTACAGTGCCAGAATCACAGCAGAAGGGCTTATACTCACGGCATCATTAGAAAAAAAAATCTGTCATTAAGACTATATTTCATTGATATGATAACCATGGCATAAAGAAAATGAGCAAACATTAAAAAGAGACGCAAGGTAAGAGTAAGAATACCATTCACAGTAGTGAAAATAATGCCTTTGCACCATTGCAGCACTACAGGGGTTTGGTGTATGGCTGCAGAGTAGTTCAGTACCTCTCTGAATGGGCAGCTCTCATCTGCACTCCATCTGCAACTCTTCCATTCACTCCATACGCACATCCTCCATTCCACCTTCAAGGAGCACTTTTTACATACTGCTTGTTTGGGCTTTATAAAACATATATTCAAGACCGTTTAAAAGAAAGAAACGTCTAAGTGCGTCAGACCCCATAGATCTTAGCCTGATGTTGGCATTCAATGAAAAGTTATTTAACAGACTGCTGTAAATTGGGAAAATAGGGCAGATAAGAAGGTGGCCTCATTGCAAACTGAAGTCATGTTTTTTTTTTTTTTTTGACTGGCATATTTTTAAATGTAGTCGCACAGCACTATGCATATCGGTATTGTGCTGCCTGTGCCGTTTTGGGAAATTATTATGGTTGCTCGACAAAATACAATGCCTCTAATGAAAGCGAATCTATTTAGTTCAAACTCTATGTGTGACACGTTAATGCATTATATGGTGATCAGAAGAAATTACACACTGTAAGTACTTCAGTCGGCATTATTTTTTATATGTACATGCTTGAAACTGATAAAGCCGTCTTTTTGTAGTATATAATGCGCTATCGCCAAACATTACCCCTTAGCCAAAAATATCAATTTTTTCAGCTTAGTAATTAGGCGTTATGAGTGTTAGTGGCAGTGCATGACTTATATTGTCACTAACATGTACAGTTTACACACATCTTACAAATAATACTGGAACAGTTCAATGTTATTGATATTGGCAGATGTTACTACTAGTGAAAAATTGACTGGCACTAAGGCAACTTCACAAAACAAATTGTAAATATAACTACCTATTTCCAATAACATATAAATATAAATATGTATCTTCATTCGGCCACGATCTCAAACTACTTAGTGCAGTCTTTATGGGTTTCTTACTGGCAGTAGTGTTTGCATTGCCTCTAGTCACTCCCAATAATAGTTAATACAACAACTTACAAAAATTAATTAACAGAAATAAATTAACAAAAAGAACACCGCGAGACATGCCATGTTTAAAATAGCATACCGAGCAGTTATTTATGGAAGGCCATTTGGGTCAAAAACACGTTATAGTACACGTTTCGAATATTTAATGTTAATTTAGTACGTGTTTACTAATGTTGTCAATCACATCACTGAAAATGAAATAAGAGCCAGTGAATTTAAAGAAAATAGAATGTGCAGTAAATTATACGATTAAAGTCGCCTACATTTGAAATTGAAAAAAAAAAAAAAAAAAAAAAAAAAAAAAACAGAGCGTCTGGGTATAAACCGAATCCTGTCACAGTCAACATTGTATGTCTCAAGAAGTCGACATAGGGTTAACAGGTTTAAAGGACTGTGAATCGATGTTGCAGTTTGCAGTATGGCCTTTTGTAAGCTACTCTTACCAATTCCTTTGAAGGATCTCCTGGACTGTGCTGTAAAAGTACCCTATAACTTCCAATGCTGACTGATAAAAGTGCAAGATGCTTAAAAAGCCAAATCGATTACAGACAGTTGTATTATGGTGGGAGATACAAAAACATGTTAACCTAGACTCAGGTTTAAAATGTAATTATGCCCCACTGTTCCAAATGGATGTTTTATTTTGAACAAGCTATACTATACCAGGGTAAACATATGTTAACGGTCCCGGTGTTCCGACATTCAAAATCTTTAAAAAGTCCCGGTTTTCAGACAGTTCATGTAGCGCGAAACATTCCAAACACCTATTGTTAAAATAACATAAACCTTCTTTAATTGAATTGTTTGAAGAAATATACATCTCTGTAAGCGTTATTTATCACTTAAAAATACACCTGCATGTTTTCATGTTGGTAACTGATGTGGTATGTATTCTGTTTCTTGGTGCATATGTGGATTACAGCACACGCCTGTTTTAAACATGCCGTTATCTCCTTTTTAGAACCATGTAAGCAGCGGCTGTTGTCTTACAAAGAATCGACCTACTTTACCTATGCCTCCTGGGACGATAGTACACAACAACATCTGATTCTCTGAAGTCTTTTTGTTTTTGGCAGCTTTGCTTTGGGTCAATTCTATAATGTACATAACCTTAACCCCAGTGTGGGTTTAATGCTACAAAAATATACAATTTAAGAGATAGAAAACCCAAGAGTGGATTTATCTTTTAAAAATGACTCATTTGCAAGCTGGTCTTTGTCCGGAAACTAAAGAGAAAGCTCGTTTGGAACTAAATGAGAACCCAGACACGTTACATCAAGATATACAGCAGGTCAGAGACATGGTCATCACAAGACCTGATATAGGGTTTCTCCGAACAGACGATGCTTTCATTTTAAGGTTCCTTAGAGCAAGGAAATGTAATCAAATGGAGACTTTCAAACTGCTCTCGCAGTATTTTCATTACCGTCAGCAGAATTTGGACATGTTTAAAAGCTTCAAGGCGGACGAACCTGGGATCAAACGAGCGTTGATGGATGGCTTTCCTGGAGTCTTAGAAAACCTTGATCAATACGGCAGGAAGATCCTTATCCTCTTTGCCTCTAACTGGGACGAGAGTAGGTAAATGTACCATGTATACATAGGTCTTATTTTGTGTTTATTTCTACAAAATGCGTGTGTGTGTGAGAGTGTGAGGGAGGGTTATTTGTGTTTAGACTGAAGTTTCTCCAGATTTCACCACAGTGCATTAGTTATGTCTTTACAGCTATGGCCGAAGGTTTTGCATCACTCTACTGATTAACTAATTTTGCTCTAGAAAGTCGAAATAAACCTGCTCAATAATGTTACGTTAGTCTCAATCTTAAAATCTTAGGTGATGCAAAACTTCTGGCCATAGCTGTATGTATGTGTGTTTTTACATTATTACAGTACAGTCCAGTATTATTCATTTCTTGATTAGTTGAGGGGGGAAGTAAAACAGACTGCAGCAGTACTTGAGCCATTCATCTGATCTCTTTACAAATAACAATACAGATTGAACCATAACCATCACATTCCACATGGTCCTTACATCTTAGTGCAGTAAATCCATTAAATATAAGACGAATAGTAGTAAGAAAAAGAACATTCAGTAATACAAACGTTTCGACATGAATTCCTAATCACGTCATGTTCTCATATAGCATCTTATAAATAAATACAATTAGTGCAGTTTCAGATAAAAGTGTAACATTGTGCATTTGGACACAAAAATTCAGTTTAACTTGATTTTCCTCTCTAATACTGCTGTATTGATAATATGTATTTACCATGCTTTATCGTTTACCATACCTGTCTCTGCATAAATGTAAATACAATTAAAAGGTTAAGAATATTTTTATTGTTATAATGATCTACCTTTTTGTATTGTAACATTGGTTATATAAGTGTGTGTGTAAGCACACAATTATAGTTGGTTAAATGCAAAGTATTAAAGTCAATTGGGATGATCTGGGATGTTTGTAATGAAGTCAGATATGAAGAAAGTCTGCTAAACATTATAGTGATACCTTAATCAGCATGCTCCAGATTGAGAAAGTGTGAAAAGTGAAATTCAAAGAGTTACCAGCTGAGTGAATGTATTGTATTAATTTTAAACATTGAAGTCTATTATTATGATCTAAACAGCAACAGAACTGAGTATCTCCATTTTAGTTCTGCTATGTAGTTTATTGACCCTTTTATTAACATCACTAAATACAATAAAAAAAAACAAAGTAGAAACAGGTCAATATTGGTGTAGCTGTACAAGTTGAAATACATTAAACCAGAACCCAGTCTGCCAACTGAATACACTTTCACTCCATAAAAGCTACACTGCATTTAAATGTTCACATCTAAAAGCAACATTAAGTATTATAACCACTAAAACTAACCCAGAACAGTGTGTGTCCTATTCAAGTCCAACTAATTAGTTTCTCCAGTGATTTTACCTTCAATATACCAGGTACAGCAGCAAACATTTGCATACAACATGAAATGTATTAATTTCTTTCTTGAACAGCATCAAACCAATAAAACATAATATATGCCCACAGCTGTAAGATTACACTCTTAATAATTAAATTAATACTTTACAGTGGATACGTTAATGTATGTAGTTATTTATTTATGTAGTTCATTTATATAGTTTACTGGGAGAAAAGCCTTAAGATAGTGTCCAATGAAGTGATTCATTTTCATAGTTCTTAAAGCCAGAATGGCTGTTGCTATGTGTATTGTTGCATTATTCCCTTTTTTTTATTTTAAAAGTTGTACATAAATTATTTAAATAGCAGATTGTATTTTTTTATTTGAAAAGGCTTGAGGTTTATAATCTTCAAAGCCTATAACGTTTGTTTTTAATAGATTCTAACCAAGCTCTTACCCTACATAATAAATACAGATGTTAAATTTCCCATACACTGATTTCAAGAAGGTAACACTGTTTTTCATGTCTCTGTGACCTCTTCTCTAGGAACTCTTTTGTTGACATCCTAAGGGCCATCCTCCTCTCTTTGGAAGTCCTAATTGAAGACCCAGAATTGCAGATCAATGGCTTCATCTTAATAATAGACTGGAGCAACTTCTCCTTTAAACAAGCATCCAAACTCACCCCCACCATACTCAAACTGGCCATTGAAGGGCTACAGGTAAGTCAATTACAGTAGTAACCCTCTGCCGTGAAGATTATACTTGCTGGTTTATTTTCTGTAGCCTGCAAAGGGTGAAGGGTGGGTCGAGTGTAGTATACAAATATTATGCTCTCCATTCTTCCATCTGTCTGTCCATCTTTCACACTTCATAACTCAAAAACTAAGTAGGTTATGGAGGTAGACTAAGATATATAGGAGGGAAACCTTTGACCTAGTCAAGGTCACAGAATACCAAGCCGATTCTCGGTTTTAAATGTTTTCACGAGAGGGGAGGAGAACTGATGATCTGATTTGGATACATTTTGTAGAATTAAACAATTAGGTATAGATGTGGTTCCAGTTGTGAAATAAACCAGTGAATCACAAGTAGGTCAAAATTGCCTCTGTTTTTACCTTTCTCAAAGAACCATTGACCAAGAGCCAAAACCATTTATCCAAAAATGTCTGGATAAGGATTTGCATACATTGTAAAGGATTTCATTGTGAAAACACATTTTGATGGGTGTTGGGAGAGGTCTCATTATCAACATATAATCACTTTCTGTATCTGGTTAATTGCTGTAAATGTGTGTGATAAACCCACTGTATCTGCCTACAGTGGTTTACATATAATGTAATGGCTGCAGATACCAGAATACATGTACTAAGATAGTGTGATGATATGACTGGCCCTATGAATCTTATACTCGGAACTTGTTTAGTCAACTTCATTGTATATATATATATATATATATATATATATATATATATATATATATATATATATATATATAGATAGAGAGAGAGAGAGAGAGAGAGAGAGAGAGAGAGAGAGAGAGAGAGAGAGAGAGAGAGCCTTGTGTTATGAATAGTATTGGCTTGTACTGCATATTTGCTTTACAGGAAGGCAGAATTATACATAACAGATAGTGTAAGGTGCTGAGGGAGAAAGATGATTTTAATGCATTTGCCATTGGAACTTATGTACATTTTAAATTATAGACACATTATATACAAGCAATGCACAGACAATTGATAGATAATCTTTTTGAGGATTGTACTGGCTTGTGGGTGACGTCAGACCAGGAAGAGACACACACAGTACTGGGGTATGGAAGTGCTAATGTTCACGTTTTAGTAATAAATAAAAAGGGTGAACAAAACAAAACGCTTTTATAAAACAAAATGGCATGTTGGCCAAAACAAACAGACACTACAACACCCACTGAACAAACACAGAAATAAGTAACCTGCTGGTTTAAAGCCAACACGAATAGTAATTATTTTTTTGTACCTTTCACTTACGTTCCTCCTCTGAACAAAAACCATCCTGTTCAGCCAAAGCTGTGTGTTTTTACACATGTGACCATCTCCAGATTAGCAGTAACCCAATCAAAGTGGGGACGATCACATTCTGCATGAGTTTAGCATGGATGGGGAAGTTCAACCCCATCCATGCTGCAAAATAACAACAATACAAAAACATTGTGTTTTTAAACACCAAACAAAATAAGTTTTAAATAATAAGTCTTCTACTATCCAACATAGAGTTGGCACGTGTTTACCAAACATCTATTAAACAGTTAAAAACACGGCTGACCACATGAGCATCATGAGCAAATATGAAAAAGTGCTAGCTTGGGTACCAGTGAGTATGGCACTTTGAATGCTGTTAGAGTAGTGGCAAGCTTAACGTGAGCTTAATAAGAATCACTGTAAGGATTTTGTTTACCGCATAGAATGTCAGTGTGGTGTCAGCTCCATGTAGGATCTGGTATAAAATCTGCTTTGCTATGTTATATAAATAAAAATTGGCATTTCTGTGAACCCATGTCTGCTTAGTAGATTTAGCAGGTGTCCTAGGTAACCAAGACAAATGGAATGATGGTGCATCTTATAAAAAACACTGGGATGTGTTATATAAATGTTTATAAAATGAAAGGCAGAGATTGTGCTCTCTGATTGGTCAATTATATGTTCCACCCATTGAAAAATGTCACAACATCACCAGTGCTGGAGTCCTGTACAAAATATTTATATATAGAAATATGAATCCTCTTAACAGGTAAACAAAAAGAAGATGGGAAACTAAATGGGGACTCCATGCACCCTCTCCTAACACCATACAGCATGCACTATACCCGACAAGTTTTCAATAAAAAGATGAGTCACAAAAAAGATATGAAACACTAACAGTAAAGGAAAACTAAAATCATAACTCCACACTGAAAGCAACAAAGAAATTGTGGAATTATGTATGAGGGCTTTAATAATTCACTCTGTCCTGTACTTCCACTACAAAAAATGCATTCCGAAAATGACTGAAAACTCACCTGCTTTTTACTTACATGCTTGGTGCCTCCCAGTTTTACCCACTGGCTGTTCACATTCTTGAAACACAGTAAATAATGTCTATAACCAGTCACAAAAAGTAAGGCATCCATCAGAAAGTACTGGCAAGCGAGCCGTGAAAAAATACTCAGTGCCATGTCTTTACTGGCAGTGGCAATGATCCATCTAAATTCAAACTTCATCCAAAAATCTTTCATCCGCAATGGGAATGACAGAGCTAAAAAAAATCTTTTTCCTGTACACAAACGTCTGCACCACTCTCTTTCAATAACATTACAGCCATCATGTTTTTAGCAACTGTTCTTAATAATCAATCCAATATTCTCCAGTAAAATTTAATTATATTAGAAATACACATGGGATTGAACAGGATAGCATCAGGAATGACAAGCAGAAACTAGAAAGCTGCGTTTAAAGTGCATTTTTATTAACAAACAAAAATACTCAAACAAATAAACAGGCACAAGGACCAAAAAAAAAGGTAAATAAAACAATTCAGCTGTCTGGCTGGACATTTGCCATAACACAGTGTATACACAACTCACCAGCACTCCTCTCAAACACCAACCTCCAACAAAGGATTTTCTCCTCCTTAAATACCTTGTGGCTGGAGCCTAATTAATATAGCAAAAGAGGCTGTGTGGTCCAGTGGTTAAAGAAACAGGCTTGTAACTAGTAAGTCCCCGGTTCAAATCCCAGCTCAGCCTCTGACTCATTGTGTGACCCTGAGCAAGTCACTTAACTGCCTTGTACTCCATCTTTCATGTGAGATGTTGTTGTAAGTGACTCTGCAACTGATGCATAGTTCACACACCCTAGTCTTGTAACTTGTGCTTTGGGATAGTGGTCCACTATGAAAGCTGCTATATAAAAATACAAGATTATTTTTCAAGTAAGGCTCCAAGCACATTCCCTGGTAGGGAGGCGTTTAACCCCCTCTCTGCCAACCCTATATTTACACACAAATATACAATTTATATTTAGGGCTTTGGCCCTGTCACAGGGATCAATAGTTTTTATGACTATTTGTAAAATGGTAAAGATCATACCTCACACACAAGCAAGCTGAGTACCAGTGCACTCTTGTAAACATAGCACACCATTGGGCCCAGGTGGTGAGGAAGCCCTTACTTTCTTTGCAGCTTTCCTGTAATCAGAGTTATTCATTAATTTCTATCTTCTACTCCAAACCTCTCCTTTTTTACTGTTCCTCTTAACTTCACCAACAAAAAGAAGATGTCAGTGTCAACTGTGCCAAGCCATCCACTTAACCCTTGGTTTGCGCACATTAAGGTTCCTTTCTCTCCAGGGTAGGTTCATATGGCAAGGCTCATCAGGGCCATTGATTTCATCAGTGGCTGTACTCCTATTGGAACTACTCTCTTCTGTAACAGGGGTGCTGATATCCTGTCAACTGTGGTGTGCGTCCTGTTGCTGGATTTCACTAATCTGACTTGACCGGCTTCATAAGAAATACGGATCAATGCAAGGCTCCTTGATAATTCTTCAGACTCCTGTCACGCTGGCCCAGCCACAGTTGGTGCAGTCCCAGAGCTCCCACTGCAGATCTTGAGCTGCACAATTGGCTTGTCTGTTGTAGTATTTGTATGTCTATTTCCTTTCCTAAGTCGTTACCCATGTTATATAAACTGGGGTCTAGAGTCCTGGGGTCTATTTCCTCCTGTCAGCTGTCACGTGATCTTTCCCTCGTTGCCAGCTGCACTATTCACAGCAGCCACTGGATTTATTCTAAATATTCCTGATTTTTATTACATCAGAGTATTTACTTCATGCTAATATTGGACTCAGCTTTCGCCAAGATAAAATTAGATAATATGGCGGGAACCAACCAAGCATAACTTTGTTGTAATATATGAGCAGGGGTCTACCTAATTCGCAATTTCATGGAAATCAAGAAATTGGAGGATCACAGTGAAATTCACCTCTTTAGGGGCCAATGTATACCAGACTAGTACAGATAGAAAAAAGAAACCTCATTTAAATCAACTACTTTTCACCGCAAGCAACGCAAACTACATATCTTAATTCTATAGATAGACTGTTTTTCTATTCCTTCACTGTCTATTCCTTCACTGTTCTGTGTGCATTGCAAAAAAATAATAATAAAAATGTTAAATACCATTTAAAGAGAATACTCCAAAGCAGTTAACTTTCTTGTTTACTGTTCACATGACAACAATGTTTTAGTCAACCTATCAGTGCATCTGTACTGGCTTTTCTGTGACCTGTACTGTAAAGTAAGAGGTAGGACAAAGTCAGTGCTGCATTGTTTTGATTTAGGTTGCTAAAATCTAGTTTTCAGCATTGAAGGTAAAATACCAAAAATGGACGACAAAGCAAAAAATGCAAAGTATACTTTAGCTGAGGATCGAGTCAACAAATTTCCCATAGGAACTTTAGATGCTGATGGAGATAATTGTTTTTCACATCTTGAAATTTGACTTGAGAAAATACGATCGATCACTGTTTAGCTTCACAATCACACATTAAATGAAATGTTACTACAGAGGCTGCTAAACAAACTGTAAAACAAATAACAGCTTTCAAAAAACAAACTTGAAAGTCAGCTCAGACAAAAAAGTATTTGTGTCGGTTATAGCCAAGTTAAATTAGTACTAAAGGTATGATCTAGCACAGCCACCTCACTTCAAATAGGCAATTTTTCTATCTTTTAACGCATACAATAAATGCTTGGATGGAGCAAACATGGGCAATTGAAACAGTGAGGCCCTACCCAATAAAATCAAGCCAATATGTGTTCCCTGAAGCAGCAATTTGGAATTAAAAAATGCAGAGGTTTTACAAATTTAAGAAATAGTAACAAAGGTTATGGCAATAGATTAAAAGGTTACTTGCTCATTGTATTATTTTGTAATAAACCTAATATGTAATATAAACTATGTATTATCCAACCTGACCCTCACATGGGTGGGGTAATTCTGCCCCTTACAAAAAATTAGACATTTCGCTGATTGATCGAGACAGTCGGTTCCAAGTGAAAAGGTTGTTATCTTGCAGTAAAGATTAATAACTCAGTTAAACAATTAAGGAAATAAAACAAAAGTTTAAAAATATATGCTTACCGGTGTTTGATTTTTATCAGTTTTTCAGTAGTTGCTATTGACACTGGTGTCCTAGCAGTGCAAGTTACACATAGTTCTCCAACACCACTTTCTGCGTCATGTCCTTTCAATGTTTGCTACCAGTTAAATGTTTTTTTTATTCTTTCTATTTGATTTCAGTGTTGGGACGATGACTCTGTTTTCATTTGATGTTTAAATCTGTAATCTAGCATTCATTCTGTACTGTACTCCGGTTATTTAGGATGATATATGCGCATCTTTAAATGCTGAACAGAAGCCAGGGAGAAAAGCAAAAAAAAAGAGAGTGTGTAATGAGAGAGCCTTGGTGGGCTAATCTGTCGCAACTCTTTATGCAGTTACGTACTCTCTTGCTTGTCTCCAATGTTGCACTACAGAGGTATAGATTGTCATGATTTCAGTTGAATTCTACATGGGTTCACAATTGTGCTATGTTCTGGTGATATTAGCAACATATTGGCTTTCCATCCTTATGTTTCTCCTAAATAATGGTAGTTAGAAGAAGTAAATATAAATAAATATAAACTGTTGTTTAACAGTTCTTTGATAGTTTAATTACATTTTCGGTTAAAATATTTTTTAAAAAATGTAAAGGAAACACAGCCTTATATCTCAGAAACAATTTGAGGTAGCAACTTCATATTTTCAGAAATAAATAAAATTCTAAATATGTTGGTGACCAGGAAATTTACCTCTGACCTAAAATGGCTGCCAAATTGAGATTAGTTGACCTTTGATTTTATAGCTGCATAGAGGCAGTACACTGAGTTATTGTCTTAATGTTTGGTACACAGCTAAAGGTATGTTCTTTGATGTTCCGTTACCAGTGTTGTCCAGGAAAAACAAACCCCTTCCCTGCTGCATTGCTTTAAACTCTAATCAATGATTCAGACCACCTGCTTTAACATAATCTTTAAGGCCTGGTCACATGGGCAACTTTTGTCAACGGCAACAAGAGGTATATCTTTTATATATGTCTTTGCATATTGCGCCTTTCATAGTAGAACACCACCACAAAGCGCTTTACAGAGGTAGGCTGTAAATTGCACATTATATGTAGTCACTTACAATAGGACATTGATTTAACATCTCATCGCAGGACAAGAAGGTTAAGTGACTGACTTGCTCAGGGTCACACAGTGAGTCAGTCAGTGGCAGAGATGGGATTTGAACCGGTGACCTTCTGGTTACAAGCCTTGGACTTAAATCACTCGACCACACATTTGTTGCCTGCGTGTTGCCCAAGCAACAACGTAATGCAACCCAATCATAATGTATGTTTTTGTCAGGATTTAAACATACGGCAATGGAAGACTACGATATAAAAATGTACTAATTACATAAATAAACCTGTAATTCCTTCTTAATTAAATAAAAAAAGTGTATATTAGTAAAATGATTTAGTTAGTAGGTCTAATATGCCAAACATAGTAAATATATCGGTATTCATTATCATAAACAATGTTTTCAAATGTTTGAAAGAGACACTAAGAAGAAATGCAGTTTGGGGGTGGGGGGGGGGGGGGGGGGGGGGGGGGGTTCTGCTTATTGCTATTATGGCTGCTTTGTCTCAGTTGGTTTCTTTCTTCTCTGCAGGACAGTTTCCCTGCTCGGTTTGGAGGAATCCATTTCGTCAATCAGCCTTGGTACATTCATGCACTGTACACCATAATAAAGCCATTCCTCAAAGACAAGACCAGGAAACGGGTAATTAAAATCGTACTTCTGCAGATCTACTTCATGAATTTGCAAGGAAGTAGTTATGCTAATGAGAGTGTCTTTTGAATAATATATTAAGTGTCTGTTAAATGTAAATTAAATATTTTTAATTGTACCTTGTGAGAGTTTGGCAGTGAAGCTAAATGCAACCCTAGTGTTCTACTCTTTAGAGGGGAATTGGCTTCTACACAGTTGAGTGTAGGTTCATTAAAAATGGGATGAACAACCATAATCCTAAAGAAGCAAGCTGTTCACCAGCCACAGATGTAAAAAAAAAAAAAATCTGTATTGTGCTACTCTGGTCAGATTTCCAGATAAATTGCCTCACAATGTATAGGGACAACCTTGATTCAATAGATCCTATCGAATTCTATCAACTCTGCCTTTTGGTACTCATCTGCAATATCTTTGCTAAATATTATACTCTCATATACACAAATTACCTGTAATTTATGAAGTAAACACGACTAGTTGCATTTCTGCTGCATACATTTCAAATAGATCAACTTGATAATCACAGATAAAATGTAGAAGCTGTAAAAGTGTTATAAATTACTTTAGTTGTCACCAAGGGAGGACAAGAAAGATATCTGGATACTTCAAACATGTTTGACACAGTTTAATTAATAGTCTTGTATGACATTTTAAAGCTGCATTATCCCTAATACTGTAAGTGAACAGATTGTTTTAACCATAAAGTATGAACTTCAAGTTCTTATTGCAAAGTCCCTTCAGGTTACTTATTACAAGACATCGTATACCAATGTGATTATCAGTTTTTTAAGTAGTTAAATAATGGACACTAAACTAGGTAATAAGACAATACTTGATTATTGTACCAACCATACTTGGATTTTTTTTTTAATTCTGTTTGTAATAACAACACTCTGATTAGAAATGTAAGGATTTTTCTAACTGAAGTTTCTAATGGAAACATTTACATCCGTGACTTATCTGGGAGCCACACTGGGAGTGCAGCTAAGTTCTAGTCCATCTGTGTCACAATGTCTAAGCACCTGGCTTACTGACAAGTTGCTTGAAGGTGTTTTTTCCACAGCACTTTGTCAAAAGTGAATTATATGCTTTCAGTAAGAATAAATTAAGAGCTGAGGGCTTTCAATTAGATACACTTTAAAATACATCTATGCCTCCTGAGATCTGATAATTGAGGCCAAAACGAACCTCAGGAAAAGCATACCTCAGCCCCTTTGGCATGGCTGTAGCTCTACTGCAGTGGCACAGTATAAGTAAACCTTATTATTTATTGAATATATTTAATTAATTTGAAATCAATCAGTATATACATTTGAGGAAGATAAAGTTATTGGTGGATTTTTTTTTTATTATTATTTCTATTATGTAAAGACATTTTGTGTGTAGACATTTTATATTGAGTAAAACACAGAAACCCTGTAGCTTGTTAAATGTGACATCAAACACAATTATTGGCTTTATTTAATTCATGGAGACAGTCTGTTTCTTTTTTTTTAGTTTTTAGTTTTAAACGACATATATGAAGACCACTGGATGTACCAATCCCACATTGAAAAAAAAAGATAATACTTTTTGCTACTGTAAATACAAAACTACTAGCTAGTTTGGATATATATATATAAGGTAATTGTGTCCTCATTAGGGCAATTTCTTTCATCGGTGCAAACTGGGAGCTTCCACAGCACAGGGGTTGAATACTTATGCAAGCCAGATATTTCAGTTTTTTATTTGTCTTAAAAAGATTTCCCAACATAAAATCAATGTCACCTTACAATAATTGATTTTGAGTTTAAGTGCCATGCAAAAGTATTCAGACCCCTGACCAATTCTCTCATATTACCAAATTACATATGGTACATTGAAATTTCGTTCTGTTTGATATTTTATTTTAAAACACTTAAACTCAAAATCAATTATTGTAAGGTGACATTGATTTTATGTTGGGAAATCTTTTTAAGACAAATAAAAAACTGAAATATCTGGCTTGCATAAGTATTCAACCCCTGTGCTGTGGAAGCTCCCAGTTTGCACCGATGAAAGAAATTGCCCTAATGAGGACACAATTACCTTACCATTGGCCTCCACCTGTTAACCATTAAAGTTGCTGTCACATTTTCTGGATAAAAACCCCACTGTTGAAAGATCATTGGTAAGGCTGTGAATCTGAAGGGAAATGAAGACCAAAGAGCATTCTACAGAAGTTAGAGATAGAGTAATACAAATGCATAGATTAGGGAAAGAGTACAAAATAATATCCAAGTGTTTGGATATCCCAGTGAGCACAGTTGGATCAATAATCAGGAAGTGGAAGCTGCATCACACCACCCAGGCACTGCCAAGAAAAGGCCATCCCTCAAAACTTTGCGCTCAAACAAGAAGGAGACTTGTGAGAAAAGCCACAGAGAGGCCAACAATCACTTTGAAGGAGCTACAGAGTTCAGTGGCTGGGAGTGGAGTCATGGTGCACCAGTCAACCATATCAAGATCTCTGCATAACACTGGCCTGTATGGGAGGGTGGCAAGAAAGAAGCCGTTACTCAAAAAGTGCCATCTGAAAGCACATCTGGAGTTTGCCAGAAAGCATGAGAGTGACCCAGCTGCGATGTGGGAAAAGGTTTTTTGGTCAGATGAGGCCAAGATAGAGCTTTTTGGCCAAAACTCAAAGCGCTATGTGTGGTGCAAGCCTAACACTGCCCATGCCTCAAGACACACCATCCATACAGTGAAGTATGGTGGTGGCAGCGTCATGCTGTGGGGATGCTTCTCATCAGCAGGGACTGGGCATCTTGTTACAATTGAAGGAAGAATGGATGGAGCAAAATACAGGAAAATACTGCCAGAGAATCTACTTCAGTCTGCTAAAAAACTGAAGCTTGGGGGGAAATTCAGCTTTCAGCAGGACAATAATCCCAATCACAAGGCCAAAGCAACATTGGAGTGGCTCAAGAACAAAAAGGTGAATGTCCTACAGTGGCCCAGTCAAAGTCCTGATCTCAATCCCACTGAGAATCTGTGGCACTATTTGAAACTTGCAGTCCATAAGCGTCGTCCAACCAACCTGAACAACCTGGAGCAAATCTGTCAAGATGCGGAAGGTGCGGAAGGTGGCTCTACCAAATATTAATGTGTGGGGGTTGAATACTTATGCAAGCAAGATTTTTTAGTTTTTTTATTTTTCTTAAAAATATTTCCCAACATAAAACAAATGTCACCTTACAATAATTGATTTTGAGTTTAAGTGTTTTAAAATAAAATATTGAACAGAACGAAATTTCAATGTACCATTTGTAATTTGGTAATATGAGAGAATTGGTCAGGGTTTTGAATACTTTTGCAAGGCACTATATATATATATATATATATATATATATATATATATATATATATATATACACACACACATATATATATATATGTGTGTGTGTGTGTGTGTGTGTGTGTATATATATATATATATATAGTCTGCCTAGATACACTAATGTAGTATTTATTTATTTATTTGCAGATCTTTCTTCATGGAAACAATTTGAACAGTTTGCATCAGCTAATCTTTCCGGAGTGTCTGCCTTCAGAATTTGGGGGCACTCTACCCCCTTATGACATGGGAACTTGGGCTCGGACATTATTAGGACCAGACTATAATGACGAAACAGAATACACTCACACATACAATGCATTGCATGTAAAGCAAGTGCTGGGAAACACTGAGAGAGACTGTTCTCCCAAACACATGAAAAGGTGAGTGGATTGGGGGGGCATGTACTGTAATAAGCAAAAAGAAATGTCCAAAGCTCTGGCTTGAGACCAATTTAACTTTCCTTGTCACTCTTCTTCTGCAGTCAGAATTGTCGTTTGTTCCTGTGTCCAACAGTGGGGCTGTTGTCGTATTATTATTATTTGACATGTGTACACCGCGCAATTTATAATATACACACACACGCGCATATATATATATATATATATATATATATATATATATATATATATATATATATATATATATATATATATTCCTGCCTGAAGTGTTTTTTAAGTGATTTGTGAACGTTATTGATGAATCTGTCCTTCAACTGATATTGTTAAAAATAAAAAAGCAAAAACAAAATATTAGTCTTATGATTGTAATGAATGTTATAGAAAACACCACATCAGCATTAGGCTAAACAATGTGTCCAAAGAAAGAATAGCTGTTCCCAATCCAGCAAAATGATTTTGAGATTGCAGACATAGAATTACATTCTTGGTTTTCATTTGCTTAGATACTGATCAGCCACACAGAAAATTGTGGATGCCATTATAACACTAGTGAAAGAATAGCAGAATCCTTACCAAACAACATCAGTGCCAGCAATAGAAACACAACAGATTATTAAACAGTGATATATGTAGTGCACTGGGTTTGCTGGCACTGGTAATGGATTGCCATGGTAATACCATGATCCTGTATCAGAATATGAAAATATAATGCTGTGGTACTCTTCTAAATTACCAATGGTACATATACATTACCAATGTAGTGAATAGTGTACCACAAAAAGAAAGACTATAGGTGTATAGTGAAGCATTATATGATATAGGTTTACAGTGCAGCCTGAACTAATTTATTAACCAAATATTTTTGTATTTAGCATGAATCGCTTTGTGTTGAGAAACCCTCATCATAACAGGGATTCAGAGAAGGATAAAGAGTAAGTAGCAGGGTTCTGAAAAAATATAGC
This sequence comes from Polyodon spathula, assembly GCF_017654505.1. Taxonomy (NCBI): domain Eukaryota; kingdom Metazoa; phylum Chordata; class Actinopteri; order Acipenseriformes; family Polyodontidae; genus Polyodon; species Polyodon spathula. The sequence goes on along the minus strand of NC_054537.1, from coordinate 20,523,597 downwards.
GTTACACGTCTCCACATGTTGCTGCAACTGTTTTAATAACGTACCTGCCATTTTTCTTTTCATTGTTAACATCCTGACAACTTTTTACACTTACAACTTTAAAGTCTGTTTCAAAGCTATTTTCTAGTGCACTGATAGTGTCAGGATTATTGCCCGCATTGTCAAACAGGTAACACAGCAATAACGATCCATGATGTGATACAGAACAGAAAAGCCATTGCGCTAGGTTTTTTTTTTTTTTTTTTATTGCTTTCCCTGCAGTGATTTAGAGGACAGATCTCAAAGCCCAGTGCACTAGAGCGGTCATTTTGAAAAGAGCTTTGAAACAGACTTTAAAGTTGTAAGTGTAAAAAGTTGTCAGAATGCTAACAATGAAAGTAAAAATTACAGGTATGTTATTTAAACAGTTGTAGCAACATGTTGAGATGTATAACACTATATCTTTTGGAACCCCACTACTTACTTCAGGTCTGAACTTAGTTATAAATAGTACAATGCTTGAAAATTGTCATAAGAAAATGTAAGTTATTAGGTATCAGTAACTAAAAATGCAGCTAATCACTATGATATGGGTATGTGGAGTATCTCACTATACAGCTAAAGAAACTTGACTTGTTGTATTATAAGCTGTGTTTATGTGTCCTGATTTGTTATTTGTACCCTTTATGAAAAACCATTTTTACCATTTTTCAACCATGAACTGGTTGAGTTTTGTTTTTTATTACACCTGGAGAAATGCTTTCTCTTGTTTCCAATGCTAATTTGCTGAGAATATGGTTTGAGGTTTAGATGCACAGTGCCTAGAGCTGTGTAAAGAAGTAAGTAGGTAGATGTACTGTTCCTGGAATAGGCTCCCTCTTGATCTCAGGTCACTAGAATATCTTTTACACAACATTTATTAATCTTTTTAAGGGACGATTGTAATTCGCCTTACACCTTATTCTTATTAGATATTACTCTTGTTTTTTAGGTTGCTTTTTTTTTTGGATTGTGGTTGTGGGACAGTACTGCATTTTGTGTGTTAATGCTTGTTGTTGATGTATTTGTATCTTGGAGATTTTAATTGCCCAGTGCAGCTGTGTAACTGTATGAATGTACCAGCTGTCCACCTGGATTAAAATGAAAATGCTCATAAGGCAATCTTGGTGAGTACAGTTCTAATCATAATACATGTTCTGCTAGCTTTTCTTTTGTCTCCCACAATTTCTAATTCACCCTAAGTTCCTGGTATTTAGGCTCCTGCTACATATATAATATTATAAAGGGTGTTGTGCAGTACAAGCTGATAACTCTTAGCTAATAACCAAAGCAGTAGTAAAGGCATCCCACTGTCCCAGACCTCTGTCCTCTGCCTCACGTGTCGTTTTGGCTTGTACTGCTGTTTGTGCCTCTGTGGCGGCATCGTGTGCGGTAGAGTAAGAATGTTTCTTAAACAAGGGATAATATTAGGAAGTATTTGTCTCTTTGCTAAAACGTTCAGCTGTAGACATCGAAGGAGCAGGCAGCATTGCAAAGCTTCACCCACTGGCCTGTGCTAAAGGAAACAATATGTTTTCAGTTTATACTATGGGCTGTAAATCTGTAACTCAAAGCTAATTTATCGTTGACACTCTATAGCAACCGGGAGACTGTTTTGATCAGGCCAGATTATTTTACTGTGTTTTTTTTATGTAATAAGCAGGGATGTGGTTCTTGTTAAAGCTTTTCTTGTTTTTGAGTGAACTGTAACGGCTAAAAACAAGTACTTTAAGTTATTTTGGTCAAAAGCTTTGTCTCACAAAGACGGCTGTAGTGGGTGACAGAGACTAGAAACCAGGAACCAACAAATAAACAAACAGAGAGGTGGAGTTTGGTGAAGCTCAGCGATTGCTTTCGCTCAACATTTAATAATGAACAAACAGAAAATAAAAGGTTGTAAGACAACCAAAAACACAGGACACGGCACTTTCGCCAAAATAAAGAAACAAACAAAACGGACTACACAGACAAACACGGTGAGCTGATATTTTAACTATTATTACAATTATTACCTCCGTCTCCAATCCCATTCTCCATTCACCAAACACAGAACCCTGAGTGAGTGAAAACACGCTGCTTTTATGCAGCTATACCGAGACTCAATCGCTAATCATTCATTTGGAGTTGCACGTGAATTAATAAAGTGCAATTCCCCGTGCTCACATATTGCTACATTTTACCTGCATGTGAAGTGTTGTGCAATCCTCGTGCCTAAATACAAATATACATTTTAAACACTCGTGTTACAGACCCGTTTACCAATGACTATACACCAACATTAACACACAACACGCAACATACAACACCGAAATATACACAGGGGCAGGCAACATTGCCACACATGGGTATTAAGGGTTACTGTTAATGACATAGAATCCGTCAAGAAAACATTAATGAGGAATGCCATTAAGTTGCCAATGGATATATTTGCATCCTTACCTCATGTAACACTGACTTGTGGAGGTGGGGTCTTTCCCTAAATGTGCACATATTTTTTTATATAAAGCCACTCATATAGGGTATGTAAGTTCAAATGGCATTTCATATATATTTGCAACTATAAAAAGACTAGTATATACTGTAATACTAGAAAGTTATTTGATAGGTTTATAATACCATATTCTAATATAGATTCAGTATTGGAGTAACATAACTCAGGACCACTCAGAATTATTGTAAATATTATAAAATGGTAAGTTCTGCAATTACGTCTACACGGTACATCAGATACTTCTCCCTCTGCTCATCACACCTGAGTGAAACAGATGATGGGCAGTGATGTGTGGAAGAGCTAGTGAAAATCAAAGCAACAGGAGCTTATGTCTTTTTTAACAAAGCTCTTTGTGTGAACCATTCATCACAGGCAGCCAGACAGACAGTTATTTGTAGAAGGTGGTCTGGTTGTTATAGGTGCATTGTGTGACTGTGAAGGTAGTATAAAGAGGTGAGGTAACATATAACATCTTAATAATACAATGTTTTAATATTACATGTACAGTATGTGTAAAGAGGTGTAGACCACCTTCCTTGTAACCTTGCATTGTCCTCTGGAATCCCTTTAATTAGCAGGGATAAGCAGAAACCATTAAATCTCCAACCCCCAATTCTCTTCTCCCCTCCTCTCTTCATAGTGCCTCTAATTAGTCCCTGATCCATTATATTCCCTGATTTTTGAGAGTTCAAATTGAAGTAGCTGGAGAAGATTGTATGTGCCTGTGGCAAAGTGGTTAACAGTGTGCAGGTATGCAGCAGCGATCAATGAACAGACAGACAACGATAATCCAGGTGCAATGATATTTTATTTGTAAAATCCAAAGTCTGATGATGAAGCGGCAGTAAACAGTAACAATGAGAACAGCCCATACAGCGACGTGTATTGCTCTGTTCCAATCCACAAGTTGGTCCTGAAAAACAGTCCCATTTCCTAAACACCCACACATAACACAAAACACAACTTAAAAAGGTTTCAAGAGAGAAATCATTTCTGCTTAGTTTGCCGAAAAGTGAGCAAGAGTCACATTAACTGCCACACTGTTATTTCTTTGCTACTTCATTAGAGATAAATGGGTCAGAATTAAATGGATTTGATTGTATTGATTGGAGACTGTAAGAGAGCACCCAGCACCGAAGTAGGAGAACCAGAGCAAAAAGCCATAACAGCAGCTCATCTCAACAAAAAACCTCTCAGAACGTTAGAAAGCTTGTCAGTTTGGGTAAGAAAGGATTGCACATCTAGAAACATGTTACCTTTCATGACTCATTTTCAAAGCCCTTCAACATCCCCCAGGTAGAATCCCCAAATAATGTTATTTGACAACCCATGCCTGAACTGTGACGTCTGACATGTGGCTTAAGTGCTGTAGTGCCTCCTGCAGACGTGGCTTAAGTGCTGTAGTGCTTTGCGGTTACCTGCCTAGAAACAGGTTTTTATATCTAGCTCTCTCATTTGTTGTGTCAGTCTCTGAGAGGGAAAGGGTTGTTATAGGTTGTTGTTAAGGTTATGTTTGATTTATAGCTAGTGTGAAAGCTTTCCTGGTCATTTAGCATTTGATTAACAATGTCTGAAAAAGATGGGGCTTATCAAACCTGAGGGTTGTCCTACTTGACAAGTGGAATCTATTCATAAACAATATCATACCAGTACATGCAGTGCTTTAGGTACAGAATTAAAGCTGTGCAGTAAATCTAGAAGCATTAAGTCACAGACAGTTGTACCTATGAGTTTCTGTCCTTTGTGGCAGTCAAAACAAAACACTGCAGTAAAATAGGTTGTTCTTATCAGCTTGGCAACACAGCCTGTTCAAAACAGCTAAATGATGTAGATCTAAAGTGACATTACAATGGCAACGCAAGGTTCCTGTTCTAGTGGGTAGGATTGCTGCAGTGGTGGATGCCAATGGTAGTAGAATGGTGCCACAGTGGCAGAATTTTTATATTTGACATACAAATGATATGGCAATGGCATGAATCAATGCACATACTATACACACTGGTAATCTTTTGCAGTAGCATGAAACAATAACACCACTAATGTGAACAATAGGAGACAATGTAAAATATGTATTTTAGATCCATTGTCTTACCAGTGCTGGCTATAGTTTTCCTAGTTAGCTCCAAGGTAATAAATTAGTATTATAATGTTACTCCAGTGCTATGGGAAGAAGTATTGAAATAACGAATTAGACACCGATAGTCAATTTGACTTTCTGAGCAGACTTTTTTGTTATGACACAAAATACATGTATTTGATACACTGAGAGGCAATTCCTTAAAAATGAGCAAAAGTTGTAGCCGCCTGTATGGAGTCCTTTCTTAGGTCTTGACCGCTTGCTCCTCAATAACCATGTCTGCTGTATCAAATAAATCCTAGAGAAAGTTAAACTTATCTTAATTGCAATTTGCAATAATATACTATAGACGATGTATTAAAGCATAAACACTAATAAGAAATACTTAGGAGAAGCTGTATTTTTCTGAACTGTACTGTGTAAATGCCTCTTTCATTCCCTATTATCGTGTTTAAACAAATGTGATATCTGACAGTGGTAGATGGTGCAGTTCTCTTTAAAAGATGACATGAATTGGATCAAAGCCACTGTAGTGGCATATGCACATACAAGTTGCTTTTCTCTCAAATGCTGTCATGTGGTTTTTGTAAAGAGGGTTATCATTGAACAATATAATATAAATAGATTCATGGCTGGTATTCCATGAATTTATGTCTGTCTGTTTCAATCAAATCTTATTTTGACACAAAGCGAAGTCTAAAGATGACGCTATTTCTACTGGGGGTTATACTTTTCTTTACTCAGTTTCAAAATATCTTCCTTGAATATTACTGAAGCTAGTAATACTCATTTAATGGGAAACTTGGTTGTATTTCTGGAAGGAGAACCCGCCCACTAATCAACACTTCATCTCCAAGCGCATAAGCTCCTTGGGGCTTTCATTCATGTTGTTTCTTTTGTTTGGCCTCTCCATCACGAGAGGTAGGGCCGAACAGGGAGATGGTCGTCTTTTGAGTCTGGAGGAAGGGCTACTATCAGCCATGGATTCCCTAAGGTTTCCTCCTACCTTACGTGAGTGCCAAGCGGTTCGTATTTATTTAATGCTGTGTGTGACAGGCTGGAGAGGTTGGGCTCTCCCTCAGTGCAGTCATGCTCTTGTGGGCGGGCCCATGTCTCAGCAGTTACTTTTCAGTCTGTTTTATTAACCATTCATCCTTTTCCTATCCTTTGGGGGGTAGGTGGCAGGTTTTGTATAACCATTCATCATATTTATTATCCAGTCATAGTGTGGTGGCTTTGTCTTTTGGGGGGAGGTGGCCCACGCACCAGTTCCTAACTGCGGCACTCTCCTACATGATATAGATTGTGTGTATGCTAGCCAGCCAGCATTGCGGGTAGCTGTCAAGCACCCAGGGACAAGGTCTCCAACCAAATTCATCATCGTTATTGATTCGTCTGCTCAATTGCAATTCAATTAATTCACATTGCGGATTGTCCGTCCTAAAAAAATGAACCTGTTCATCTGGGCGTTGTACATGAGTGTGGTAAAGACTATATCAACAGCAAGGATTTTGCACATTAGTAAAGGAAAACACAAATATATTTATACTACTGTTAATTGATGCACATTTTTTGGATTAGTTAGGTTCATTAATACTCATGCTTACCAAACAGCTTTATACAGTATAAACATTCTAAATAAATGTAACACTGTATGTTGGTTTTATTATTCCACTACTCTTCACCAGGTATTGGGACAGCCAGTTGAAAGGTAATGTGTGTGTGTGTGTTTGTGTGTGTGTGTGTATATATATATATATATATATATATATATTATATATATTATCGATATATATATATGATATATATATAATATATATATATTTCCACTACGCTCACTGCAATTTCAAGGAAATGTAATTATGTGTTGTTGGCAGGACAGTACATGCCAGTAGCATCAGTTGGATTACAAACTGTTCTATGGGCAGTCTACAGATGTGCAGTGAAGGTGTATTGTGGATGCAGGGATACTGTCAGTATATAATTAGGTGACTTAAACTTCTTCTGCATGTTAAATGCCATTCAGATCACAAGGATGTATTCATAACTTTCACTGAAGCATGAAAAGTACCCCATATAAATAGCACCATTTCTTCTAAATCGTACTAGTTCAGAGTCAGTGGTATCCAAGTTGTGTCTAAAATAATGTAACTGTTGAGGTAACACTTAATTTCCTGTTATTTTAACAAGCAAATGTATACGTGTAACAAAGTGCCCGCCCCTGTGTATATTATCTGTTATGTGTTGCGTGTGGTGTGTTTAAATGTTGGTGTATAGACATTGGTACACGGGATATAAACGGGTCTGTGTAACACGAGTGTTTAAAAATGTATATGTGTATTTAGGCACGAGGATTGCACAGCACTTCACGTGCAAGTAAAATGTAGTAATATGTGAGCACGGGGAATTGCACTTTATTAATTCACGTGCTGGGATTCAAGTGAATAATTAATTGGTAATTGAATCCCAGCACAATAGTATATATAGATGCACGTTGTCACATACTGGGGTTGGGTGTTCGGTGAGCGGAGAACGGGATTGGAGACGGAGGAAATAAGTAAAGTAGTAATAATAACAACAAAGTATCTGCTCACCGTGTTTGTCAGTGTCTGTCCGTGCACCGTTTTGTTAAGTTTAGTCTGTTTTCGTTTGTCTATTTATTTTGGCGTAGAGTGCCGTGTCCTGTGTTTTTCGTGTTTGTTAAACCTTTTATTTTGTATTAAACCGGCGCCAACAGGCGTCTTCATCACTTCATTTCATCCGTCCTGTGTTTTGTGTATTGCATTCCTTTTCCTGGTTCTGACGCCGCCCACTTCGGCCGTCTCTGTGACAATACGTTATCACATTATTTACATTTTACATTTCCTCTGGTGCTTAAAATGTTTCTTAATGGTTTAAAGATCTTCATTGTATATTACTAAAGCTAGCAATACTCATGTGAAGTAAATTGACCATTACATAGTTTAAATGGAAATGTATGTAGCAAATATTCCATGAAAATGGATCCTAAATATAGTGAGGCAGAGTTGAGGGGATCTGAGGAAAGATTAAATGGAATTCATCAACAGATCTTTTAATCATCTACTCGGCTGTGGAAGAAGATTTTCTGAGGATATACAAATGATTGAGTTATCCTTTCTGCCAAAAGAATTTGGGAACATTTGTAATCATATGTGTGAAAGCATGAAAGAGGCAATAATTTACCATTGAGAGTGAAACTAACAGTACAGGAAGACAAGCGGTGTTAGGCAACAGGGTAAAGATGGACCAACACACAACGAAAGGAAAGTGAGAAACCAAAGTATAAGGTTTGAAGAAGGAACTGAGTGTAAGTCAGCAAACTGGGTTTCGAGTAGAGCAGTTATTAATCTACAATGCCCTCAGGACTTTAGATTCTTGGAACTCTTACTCGAACGTCAGCTTATTTTGAAACATTCAAGTATACACATTTTTTCGGATCATAACAGCATTAATATCATCAGCCGCAGTTCTTCCTTCTTGATAATTGACCTTTCATTAAGTGCTGTAACAATAACCATTCACACAGTTTTCAAAAAGAGAAGCTGCCATTATTACTGTGCCATGTTTTCTCTCATTGAACAGTTACACAAGTGCTGAGAGAAGTCTCCACTGGAGTGGCGTGGTTTAGAAAGAGCAGGGACATTAACACAGGATGCTGTGCATGACCTCATGCTTCATGTGTACACTCAGAATTATTTTAGTAGGATCCCTTTCTGCCCAGCTTTGTTTGTTTTAATTCTTGCCCAGGCCCTGGGTTCAGATGGATTTTAATCTTAGCAGTACAGTATATTGAACAAGAGTAAGTACAGTTTGTAAGCTTCTTGGTGGAGGTAAAGCTGGATAAAACAGCAGAATGGCGAGATTACCACAGTCAGGGTGCTGCAGAGATTAAGCCTTTTTTTTGCTATTCAGATGTGTTACTCTTCAATGATAAAGTCCAATGCTATCTGTATATTTTAAGCCTAAGCAGGGAAGCAGAGTTTGGCTGACACCCACGGTGGTTGGTATCTGCCACTGCAATTCTTATGGGTGCTCTTGCATTTTAAAGTTATCTAGTCAGCTTTAGAGAGGGCAGTCTTGAGATGGGGTTTAATGCATTTCATCACACAGTGGTCATAAAGGGAATTTTCTGGGAGTGTAATATGTCTGTTGAAACTGAAGGGATAAAAACACTGTCAATATGCATTCATTTGACATTTTTCTGACCTTGATAGAATGCAGCATTTCTCAAATTCAGGAAGAAATGTTAGCTTGGTTTGTTTTAACTTACACAAGAACTACTTCTGAGCACTTTTAATTTGTTTTACTCTTTGCTGTAAAGTTTTATTTAGTCTTAAAACTCCCTATGGTGTATATTCCACACTTCTTCATAATCCTTTCAAACACGTAATTGTTAGATTGCAGAAAGAGCTCTTGTCAACTAATTGTTCCATATATACAGGTGACTCTTTGGAGCTGCAGTTGCTTGGTTAATCCCAGGTTTGCATAATCGTGTGAGAGGATTTGTTCCAATGCCTTTATCAAACCTTTGCAGTCTTAGACAAAGAAAGCCAGGTACTGACTGCATTAACAGGACCCCAGAGGGTTTTATTGGAGTCTGCCTAATCTATTCACCAAGAAGTGTAAAAGTGAATGTCAATGGACTCAGTTTGAAAATGAAGCAACCCTCCTTACATTCTGTTCCTGTTTAGTACAAACATTTCTGTATGATCAGAATAGAAATACTGTATCACAATAAAAGCTGACATAACAAAGTGAATTCCAGAGGAGAGCTACTTTGACTTACAGTATCATGCTGTGTTTTGTGATTTGAATACCTTAAATCATGCTGTGGGTCGATATTATCTTATGAGCAATATATTTTTATGACAATGCAAATGTAGAATTATCCAGTTATACAAGAAAATGGTCATTATACCACCCTGTACACATATCACTAATTGTGTTTATGTGCGCTGGAATCTAGATTTTAGACATGTTTTAAAGATGTGGAGTGCTGAATACATTCATGAAACCTGAGGAAAACTTTTTTTTTCTCTCCATCACCTTTTCACCAATTGACTCCAGAGTTGACAAACCTTAAAAGCTTGATAACCGAAAACTGAAAAACTATCTGAATCTGGGTTCTGCGTTACTGTAACATTGGAACCCATGTTCTGCAACAGAGACAATCATGCTAATTCCACCACACTTAGATGTGAAAATTGTGGATCATCTGAGTATACACTGTACATACTGGACCTGCGGTCCATTGGTCACCTGTACCACCAATACAATTTAGCGGAGCAAATGTTGCTTATCAGTAAAATTTTCATTTTTATATGCAAGTGACTGCATCTTTTTTTTTTACCTTGTAGGTCTCAGTCGGTCGTGGAACCTGGAACTCTGAAGCATGAGGAAAAGGATGACGAGAATACCCAACCTTTGCTTGCTCTGGACTGAACGCAGTGTGAGCTGTATGCACATGTACAGCACACCATGAAATCTGCAGCCTAGTCTCAGTGGTACAGTGAATAATGAAGCAAATCCATCATTAATTCAGTGCCAGCTTCTTCAAGTGTCATTTTACATTTTAGTGGACAAGAATGTCACCAGCCATCAACATTGGTAGCTAACTCCAGCTGAGCAAAACTACAGCTTGTTTTGCTATAGTGAATGTTGTTTTAAAGCTATTTTGTATTTGCAGCAAATAACCTTTTAATAGGGGCATATTTTGTACTGCAGATTTTTAAATGGACTATTATCAGTTGTTTTAAAGATTGTATATTCCATTAAGTCTCCCAAATATCATAATTTATTTAAACAAAGACTAAAAAAACTGCAAAATAAATTACTTAGACCTAATCTTATCCTTTGTTTAGTCGTAGGGACAGTGTGGGAGTTCAGTCAGCCATATAAATATGACCCGTGTTCATACTTTAAGAATTTTTGTTTTAAGAGTATGGATTTAAATGGCAAAGACATTTTTCAAACCTGACCCTGGTTATTTAATGGGTCTTAGGATTTATTGTAATAAATGAAAACAGCCAACAGAACAATACTGAATAAAATATGAATGAAGGAACCACATTTGTCCAATTGAGGACTACTTTACATGTTTAAAAAATAAATAAATAAATAAATACATCTGTGCTTTTATTCCAACTGTAAAGCAAGCCAAAGTATGAGGCAGCAAAATAAAACTGTTTTGAGTCATTCTTGTCAGAAAGTTAGAAGATTTACTATACCCATCATCCACTGGAATTTAAACAGCAATGTTATAAGGTAGAGTATGCACCGGTAGAAATACCTGCATTATAAGCTGCAGGGTGGCTGGGTAGTCAGAACACTTTAGGTTATTATCGGAACACTGGTTCCCTGAAATAAAAGTGTAACCATTACCTTATGGGTATTTACCTCTTGAAGACCCGAAACCTGAAAGATCAAAGCTGCTCTTAGAGTCTGTGACGGAGTGTCACAAAGACGGCCGGAGTGGGGGACGTCCGACTAGAAACAGGAAAATAAACAAAGAGAGAGGTGGAGTTTGGTGGAGCTGAGCGAATGGTCTCGCTCAGCATTTAATGAATGAACAGACAGACAGAAAATAAACGGTTGTAACAATACAAAAACAGGACACGGCACATTCACCAAAATAAATAGACAAACAAAACGGACTAAACAAAACATGGTGAGCAGATATTTTATTACTACTATGACTGCTATTATTATTATTCGTATTACCTCTGTCTCCGATCCCGTTCCCCACTCACCGAACACACAACCCCAAGTATGTGAAAACATGCTGCTTTTATGCAGCTGTGTCTAAACTCGACTGCTAATCAATCATTCAATTGGAGTCGCGGTACAACTGCACATGAGTTAAAAAAGTGCAATTCCCCATGCCCACACATTATTACTTTTTACCTGCTCGTGAAATGCTGTGCAATCCTCGTGCCTAAATACAAATATACATTTTAAACACTCGTGTTACACTGACCCGTTTATATCCGGTGTACCAATGACTATACACCAACATTAACACACAACATATAACACAAAATATACACTGGCGGGCACTTTGCCATACGGAGTCATGACCTGCACTGAAGGGCATAAAAGCACTGTGGTCACAGACCTCATCGTTTTTCCCTCAAGCCTGCTGGACACAGCGACCTTGAAGGTTAATGTTTACATTTCTATTTCAGGGAACCAGGGTTATGATAACAACTTAACGTTCCCTTTCAAGTACGACATGTAACATTATCGTATGGGTAAGTGTACCAAAGTCATTGCAAGGGCAATATTGCAGAACAAAAGGCTGTTACAACAAAATTACAACAAAAAGTGTGTTACCATACAGAGCCCCAGTAACAAGTAGCTAGGGTTAAAAAATTAAAAAGGGAGAAACTCACCTCTATGTGGACTGAGACTGAGAAGCCGCCCTTAACATTTGTTCCAAAACCAGGGTTTTGAGGATCCATGACATTAGGTCTGTAGAACCTAGTAAAAAGGTATGGGGAGTGGCTCACACTGCTGCATTGCAAATGTTCTTGACAGATGCACCCTGGAATAAAGCCAACGAAGTGGAATGGGGAGTGAGCATTTGTGGAGGGGGTAAGTTGGCTAGCTCATAGACAGTCCTGACCGTTTCTGCTATCCATTTGGACAGCCTCTGCTTAGACAGGGCTTGACCATGGGACTAGCCCCATAGCAGACAAAAAAATTGTTCTGACTGTCTCCAACATTTCATATTGCACAGACTGGTTGACATGGAATGCCAAGATCATCTTTGGCAAAAAAGGCAAGACGGGGACAAGTCAACGCTGTTGGTCCCCCCATTTACGCCAGGGAATATGTTTGGTCCTGCGGTGGATGAGATGCTGCAGCACTCTCACCGCGAGTTGATTCCCCTGCTTCCCAAACGACCACCTCCAGTAAACCAGCTACAAACTGGCACTCTAGGCCCCAGCAGCCTCAAAGACTGGCACAGCCGGCTGCACCCGTTGCCAGAGGTGATATTCAGAACCGGTCCACGGCTTCCTGGGGCAAGTAGCATCCTTGGACATGAGCTATAAAATTAGGCTCCTAGACCAAGATGGCAATAGAAGTCTCCACTTGGGGAAATTGGGCCAGGCCCAGCTTCACTGCATCATGTACCCAATATAGGGTGTTCATCAACCGGGAAAGCAGGAGCTGTTGCCTGGTGATCCTAGGAAGACTAGATTTCCTGCTGACAAAGACAGTTTAACAGCAGGGGGTGCACTCTGACTCCATATCCTCAGCTGGGAACACTAGCTCTTGTTTGCCCGCCTCAGAGGCGGTGATGGACTGTACGTCCTACTGTAGTCAATCTACAGTCTTAGCCCCAAGAGGACAGATGGGGCAGGCAGCGATGAATATTCCTGCAGTATATTCTGCGAGAACAGTGGGAAACAGCTGACCAGCCACCTCAAAAGGGATGATGGGGAGGGTGTAAGGGTTGCAGGAGTTAGGTATGCAGAGAACTCATCAGAGCTGCGGGAGAGACGTTCCTCCAACGTGTGCATAGTGAAATGTGCACAAAACTCGTAGAAACTGCTGTGCTTGTCCTCAACAGGCAGACTGGCCTTGCATGTGTCGCAGGGGTACTGGTTCAGTGACTTTAGCACAAGGTGGATACGATACAGTACCGGGACGATACGGGTTTGGCACCAGTGCAGCAACCTTGGTCCCAGTTCGGTACGGGTCCACCGGTTCGCAGTTACTGTGGGTAGTAATATACAGGGATGCACCTGTACAAGCCACTACCAAAACCACTCAGTCAGTACTCACACAATATTGAGGGAAGCCTGCTTGTTAGAATGAACTAACAGCCTTCGTAATGTTGATGTTAAAGAGGTCACCAAAATGGCATCCAGATGTGGGAGAGACTGCAAACAGCCACAACTGAAGCAAGTATCTTGGTCCTGAGCAGCGCTGTTAGCCCAGTTGCTACTCTCACTACACGTGTGTCATTGGCAGGCCTGCGGTTAGTCTCTGTAAAACAGAAAAACTCAATGAGAAAAACACTTTAACAATTATATACATGTAATATAAATCATCTCACAATTTTAGCCAAAGCCAAAACGAGAAATAAGCAACTCCAGCTGGAGCTATTGCAGCCTGGGGGGAGAGCACAAAGTCAGCTGACTTTGCTTGATCCTTGGGAAGGAGCAACTCAAGCAGCTGGCTTCACACGATCAAAAGGCTGCAGTAGGACATCACAAACAACAGGCTGTAGTGCACAAATACACGTAATTAGTAAAACTAGCACTGCGATTATTTTTAATATCTCATAATTTGTTTAAAAACACAACACATGCGAAATATATAGCAGAAAATGTAACAAGTACTTCTCTGAACCAGCTCTCCTGTCAGGTCTGTTCTTGAAAGGAGAAATAGCATTGAGGTCTGTGACCGCAGTGCTTCTATGTCATCGGGGGCGGGCCATGACTGTTTTGATACATCTTATTCAGGTTTTGGGTCTTTGAGAGGTAAATACCCATACAGTAATGGTTACATTTCATACTTAAAAGGGAACATATGTTGTCAAGGGAAAGAAATACAGATATATTTGCACATCCTTTATCACAGTTTCAGATTGTAATTCAGCATAAACATACACTGTTTGTGTTAATATATTTAACCTAAATTATTGGTTAACACTGTGTTATAACTACAGTTATTGTCAACAATGTTCAAATACTGATACAGGTGTTGTCTTGTTGGGTGTGGAATAGTGCCAAACTGGCAAAGTCAGCCATTTGCTTTAAAAGTAACTATTTCTAGACACTGTACCTGTATTCATTCCAAAAAGAAAAAAACAAACATGTGACAGACTGCAAATTATTAGACTGGAAATGTGCTGGTATATTATTTATTTTGACCACATTGTATTTATTACATGAAAGTAACATTTTATTTAAAAGGGTAATTGAACTGAAAAATGTATTTATCTAAAAATATAACTAACTTAGTCCACTTCATGCTATGACCAGGTCTGTGAGTATTCTGATTAAGATATGGGGATAATTCAGATATTGGTGCAAAACAAAATGTTGCAGGTGTTTTTCAGCTGAATTATCTTCATGCTGGATCAATTCTTTCCACCAAGAAACAAAAATGCACCAGATTACTGTTGTTCCCCAGCTTCTTTGATCACAAAATTGTTTAATACAAAAACAGAGATAGATCACACGGATAACTTGGATTGCCAACAACAGATGATAACATCGACGTAATTGATTCAGTCAAAGTCAGGATGTAAAATAACTTGAGTTATTGCAGTTATTTTGTGTGAAATGAGATTCTAGTTGTCTGTGTCCACAACACTAATCTACCATAATTTCAGCAATCTGGCACATTTGTAGTCAGTTGAGTTAAAGCATACTGACAGGACAGTGTAATTTTCATCAGTTTTACAAACTGAAGCCTGCCATCATTCAGCTGACACAGACGCTTTGAACTCTGCATAGGCGTCTATTTCATCCTCCTTCTTGAATATTGTCCAGAAGTGGATGGACCAATTAATGATGTTGTTCTCTTACAAAGCAATAGGTTGTGGTATTTTATTATTATTATTATTATTATTATTATTATTATTATTATTATTTTATATTATTATTTTATTATATTATTATTATTTTATTATGGTATGTTTTCTTAGTTCAGAAGCAGCTTGAACTCAAGAATTGACCATGATTTACTGGTTCATTAAGAAATTGCTAAGGTTTTTCCAAACTTTAAACTTCAACCTTAATTGTTAAGATTGCTATATGTAGATTACATCTGCCCAAAACAGGACTGTATTTGTAATCTGAAAAACATTTTACAGTTGTTTTATTTGTTGGAGCACTTTAATCCAATTACTAGCTTTCCTTTTCATGTTTCATTTTTCATTTGAGTATATGTCCACCAGCTGTTATTGACTGGCTAAGCCAGACAAAATTGTTCCAGCACTTTAATATATCTAACCAGACTGTTCCAAAACACATTCAGAGGGAAATGGCACCAGATCCTGTAGACCAGATGCTCTGTTCTCTTTTCTAGCTCTTTTTTAAACATTCCTGGAAACTCTTAAAGATTGATTATAAAACTGTGATATGACTGAAAATGTCTTACTCCAGTCTGATGCTGAATACACAATTTTATAATCCATTTTTTTGTAGACCCACCTGGCTGGCTAGATCTGAACTGAATTGGTTTGAGGGTGCTGAACCACTATATAGTATTGCAGTCTTCTTTACCAAACTACTTAAAGCAAACCACTTACATATTTTTGTGCATTTTTTTCATACTTATCGCAAGCCCAAAATATCCATACTTATTGTACTAAAACCAGCATAAAACAAAACCAACAACATTGCTCAAACAATTAAAGCAGTTTCTGAGAAGGGTGACAAGGAAAGACATGCTGGCTGTTTAACAATGAATAATACAGAGTAATCTGTTGCTTCCTCAGATATAAGATTGATCAATCTATTAACTAACGTTTATGCTGCTGCAGGAGAACAAATGACAACATTTAGACAAAGATTAGCTTAACTGTCCTCTTACAGGCATTTAAAAGGCGTGATGTGAGGATACAAAGAATCATGTATTTTAATCATTTTAACCAATAGCTTTGTCTAACAACAGTAAGATAAATGTCTTGGAATCACAATTACCCACGATGGTTACTGGTTTCCTCATTCCAAAAAAGACATGCAAGGTATTGCAATGCTCCAGATAAGTTTTTAAGTCATTGAGCAATTTACTCTCCAGTTTAAACACAGCGTGTAAAAAAAAACAAAAATAAAAATAAATTATAATAATAATAGTAATTAGGGCAACTAAAATGCACCATTACATTGAAGTCACAAGTACTTCCAATAAACACAGTACATTTATGGAGCATAAATATCTATATATACTTTTTGCATGCAAGCACATTTTTCTTCTTTGTAATCATGTACAATTTGAAAACTTAAAAAAAAGTAATATATTAAAGTGCTATATATATATTATATATATAATATATATATATATATATATATATATATATATATATATATATATATATATATATATATATATATATATATCAATTTTTTTTTTTTTTTGATACATGCTTTGTTTATATTATGCTTTGCAGTTCGAGGTCTCAGATGGAAACATTAAATTGATTTTTTGGTTACACAATTAATGTCAGATAGCCAAATATCGGTTTACTGAACAACAGTTTATTTTCAAACAGTTCATGTACAGTACATGTGATCTTTTTATTAAAATATATATATATATATATATATATATATATATATATATATATATATATATATATTATATATATATATTATATCATTTAATAATATGTTATACCTTCAGTTTACCTTCAGTTTCTTATTTTTGGGTATTGGCTTAAATTCAGCACTCAAATTTTCTTATTCTTACTGTGAAAAGACAACAGGGCTAGCTAGAGATTGGATAATGTTTGTTTGTTGTCTTTCCTTGTGTCGTTTCCTAGTAACTGAAGACATTGTATTCAGGGATTGCAGAAAAATATCAAACATTGCAGAAAAATATTTTACATTTTGCTGTTTATCTGAGCCTTTTTTCATCCATCGTTTGTACCACAATTATTCAATGAACTTGCAATTACAACTTCCAATAGCTGTACCAAACAGTCCACAAAGTTACTCACATGGAGTAAGCAAGTTGGAAAAGCAAGTGGAAAAGTCAAGAAAGCCAATATTGCTACTTGACGATGAATTATATATATATATATATATTATATATATAAATCTATATAATATAATATATATAACGATATATATATATATATATTCCTTGAATATACTTTAGCTGGGATTTTTTGATTTTTTTTATTGGTCCCACTTTAAATTCTTCCCTTTTTAGATAACACTAACTCGAGATTTCAGGCTCCTGAATATACTTATCTATACAAGCGCCACACACATCAATATTTCCAACCATGCTGCACTTTGAATTATTGCTAGTCACACATATGGCAAGATTACTGCTTTATGGAGTACTCCAGCCTCACAATCCCATTAATTAAGTGTGCACAGAGGCAGGCTGCATCAGGCCACTTCATGCAGCTTGTAAAATGAACTGCATTGTGCAGCACAGCTGATGTGGAATCCCATTTGCAGTCTCTTGTGTTAATGTCCTCTGGGACTTCAATTCCCACAGTTCATTTGTAAAATGCCTTTTACTTAAATTACAGTCAGGTATAAAGGGGGTTAAACAGAAACATGACAGGCCACCTACCCTCCATTTTAAGGCTCACAAAGATTAGCACATGCCGATATAAAGAAAAACAAAACATGCATACAGCATATAAAGTACTGTTAAATTAACTAGAGATACTGGATAATTTGAACTTGCATGGTTAGCTAGTATGTGAAACACACCTTTAAATGAAAACCAAAAAAAAGGTAAGCAAATAGTAATATACCAAATCTTGAATGGTGACCCCCCTCGACATACTGCTACATTAACATTACACTAACGAAAACCAGCAGAAAAAGCTATATCTCAATAACTTTGAGTAATGTGTTGAGAATGTACAGCAAATGTTGAAATATACAGTGATGAACATTGCACCTCTAGCCACTAGCTGTCTAACCTTGATATTAAACAGTAGACACGTATGCATCATACATGGGTGTAACAGCATAAAGTAAAATATGATGTTTACAACATGGTTCTGTTTAGGCTAGTGAAAAGTGGATTTATTCTACAAAAAACTGAGCTGCATTATGACCAGCTATTGTATTTATTTATGACGACATTGAATGAAATTATATATGGAGTGGTGCCATGTTTTAAGAAGAGATTAGCACTCTTTCTCTCCGGTGGTGTCTGTCTGGAATTTATTTGAATGGTGCTACACAACATGGATAGAAAATGGCCTTGGTCATAAAATACAACTCTATTTTTGAATCAATCAGAATACAAAAAATTGCTTAATTTAAAGTCTTGTTTTAGTCTTCTTTGAGTTAATTAACTTAATCTGTGGTGTGTGTTTCGCTCAATGCACATTACAAGTGCACACTGTGGAATGGGAAAAGTAAACACCCTGGGACAACTGAAGCTCTGAAAGTTAGGCCTTGGATATTTTTTTTTTTTTTCAAATGTAAAGTTAATATATAACATCCCACAAAATTAGTGTCAAAAACAGAAAGCAAGAAACATACCTTTTACAAAAAGTAATGATTCAGCACACTTGCGTAAAACAACTATAATGTGATTATTAAAAAGTAGTTTAGAAGGATGCTTTACTCAGTGCAAACCAAGAAGCTAAACCTTCAAAATGCATTTCAAAATAGGTATTAGCTGTCTTTGTACAGCAGTCATAGTGTAAAACAAAAGAAAAAATGTTAAGACAGACCTTATACAGTATTGTACTAAAGCAAATGGTCCATATACAGTTGTGGCTGAAAAATTAGTCAATTTTAGCATTATTATAGTTTGTGGTACATAATTGTAAATAAGCTTAATAATATCCCGTATCACCAAAACATGTAAGGTTTATGCAATTATTGGAATAAACCCCCTAAAACG
This sequence comes from Polyodon spathula, assembly GCF_017654505.1. Lineage (NCBI taxonomy): Eukaryota > Metazoa > Chordata > Actinopteri > Acipenseriformes > Polyodontidae > Polyodon > Polyodon spathula. Next base: position 20,504,425 of record NC_054537.1, on the reverse strand, counting down.
TTGAAAATGTTGAAAAGCTAAAAGGCATTCCCAAACATTAATGAGCTGGTTTGTTTGTCTGGTTAATCACTTTATTAATAGAGTAAATGATGCTCAAGCTTCCATCTGAACAACCTCAGGATTCTAAACAAAAGCCGTGATGATAACCCTATTAATCCACAGCCTGAGCTGCAGTCAGATTGTCTATCATGAAAAGAAGATTGCCTGTTAGCAAAACATGCCGCACAAAGAAGCGTACGATTAATACTAATTCAGTACTAGCAGCTATTTGATACCTTTTATAGAAATGTTATTGAGCAGCTAAAAAAAAAAAAGTACATGAAAACAAACATTGAGAGGCATTTCCCTTATAAAGGTAGGAGATTACAAATCTCATGATCTCTACTTACTGTATTCCTTTCTACTAATGAACAACTATGAATGTACTTTGATATTGTATGTATGTAAATGTCATGCTTAATTCAGTGATTAGCACTATCTAATTATTATACTTGTATACAAAATACAGCTCCATGTTAAATGGCAAAAGGGGAAAATATGTGGACAATGAATGGGAATCTTTAACTCCATCACATTTGATACCTTTTCAAAACTAGCATTTACAAGAATGGAAACATTTTTGTTCATGGTATTCTCCTAATATTGCCTTATTATTGTTAAACCATACAAAAATGTTTGCTCACATTACAGGCAGTGTAAATGTATAGCACTTTGTATGTTAGTATATTCATAGTTCTTAATGTTCAGACTCAGAGGTCTAGCCTGTGTTTTGAAACAATAAAGCCTTCCTTCACGCCTCAACCCCTACATGTAAATGCTGGCCACATTGCATTTGCACGATCCCAACCTGACTTCAAAAAAAATACCAGCCCTTCAATAATGTGGTGTAAGATTATATGAAGTCTTCAGTAATCAGGCAAGGTCACATTTTAGGAAGCACATTTTAATATCGTGTTAACTGTACATTGTAACACTTTCTGGTTTAGACGCAGAGACATTTTCATTCAAGTGAATTATGAGGATACTGTATTATTTACAAGCGTGAATTCCTTGTGGAGGATTGGGATGAGTTCTTTTTTTTTTTTTTTTTTTTTAAGACAATGTACAGTACCAGCACATTTTAAAGCATTTACAAATAATTATAGCCAGCAAGATGACCACCTTCAGTATTAAAGGCATCTATTGATACACATCAGTATCTGCAATGATGTCTCTTCAGTGTCTCATCATCTTTCTGTTTTATTCTTTGATTGTGCTTTTGTGGCCTAAGATCACTCACTTTAGTTTCAGATACTGTGTGAGCTGGCTTGGCTGTTGTACTTAAAAATGTGCCAATGTGTTCATATATTATTACTATGAAAAACAGCTGTGTTTGTACATGGAAGAGTGCTGGGGAGAGATATGTGAAAATCCCACATTTTAGATTGGATAAATGGTCCGTCTCTGGTGGGGAGTCAGTTCTGGGTGCCAAATGTCCACAACGAAGAGCAGTCTGTAGCCGCCAGTGTCTTGCAAAACTACACGTTCAAATGAATTGTCGAAGATGAGAAGTTTCCTTTCTTCCCTGGATCTGTAGAGTGGTTACAAAATGACTTCTAAAAACATAATATAACAGAAGAAGGTAATCATTAAATAAACAAACAAATACATCTGTGAAAAAGTAGACGGCCTTAGCGCACTGATGAAGGCATTAGCTACAATGTTTGACTCACTGACTATCCTAGTCTTACCTCAGATTTTGATTGAGAGTTTGAAGTTGTGGTTGAATAACTAAGCACATACACCTGCGTGTAATTAAGGCTGTTCAAATGGACAGCATGCTGTCAATACTGTTTTGCAACACAGATCCTTTCTAACCAGGGCAGACAACAAAAAAACAGCAGAGTAGACTAGGTATGTCAAATGCTCCACCTGCTGATTATTTGCTCGACTGGAAAATGTATAATTTATAAGTTTTGACTGCTACAATACTATGCTTCCTTAGCCGACAGCCTTCATTGGGAATGACCAGGCCCAAGTGCATTCTCAGATGGCAGTTAGTGGGCCCAGTATGAGGCCAAATGTGAGTCCCAGGCTACATGAGAGTACTTGATCTACACTGAAAAGCAGATATTCTTTAGATTAGGGAATGAACCGTTAGGTTTATTGAAAGTGCTATTACAACAAATAATTAACAAATATAATGTAATTATTCTATTCTATTTATTCACAAATAGAAATTAAATAAAAACAAAATTTAAATGGTGTATCTTATTTGTAAAGACATTTTTTGAAGTGTATTCTCTTGTGGCTTACACTTCAGTCCTAATTAGTCAACTGCAACAAACTTGAGAATGCAGTCCTTCGTTCTGAACGAAGTACTATGAAGATCATCCCCTGCTCTGTACTATCTTAGCACTGTGTGCAAAAAACACAGGATCAGCTGATCGCCCACTTAGGGTTAAACTGATCATTTCTACTTTGTGTATGGAAAATGGAAACGAGTGAGGCAGGGACAGGAGAGTAACAGGACTGCTGCATTCTTGTACTCTGTGTTTCAACTATAATCTAAGGAATTTGCCTACATTTTTCTTCATTCTAGATTTGTGCATCACCGAAATACTGTATTGTGTTAATTAACAGGTGCATTTTACAGTCAAAATCAAACATTTTAAAAGATGATGTTACCCTTTCAGCACTGAAGGAAATTGTCAATTCATTTCTATAACATTCAATGTGAAACTTCAGTGCCCAAAGTTGAAAAGAATACTGGTAGTTTGCAGAAATTAGAGAAACAGTCATCCTAATAGTTGTGTAATGTTATAAATACACTACAAGCATAAGTCAATGGAATCCAGCAGACAGGGATTTTGCTAAATAATTTAATTAAGGGTAACCTTTTAAATCATGTCACTTTTTTTTGTCTTCATTTTTTAAAAAGTATAAGCAATTACAATAGACTGTATCTAAATACATGTCAATGCACTTTGTTTTATTTACACATTGAGAATGACGTTAACTCAATTCTTTATTAATTAAAAAACAGCCACTTTGTTTAATATGTTGAAAATACAAATCAAATGGTTCTATTCATTAGTAACACTTTAGTACAGCTCTTAGTCTCAAGAATCCGTGGACTAAATTAATCCTTTGTTTTACAATCCACTAGAGCGCAGAAAACTGGTGCATTGTGTTCATTGCAACTGAGCACATCTTAAAACTTAACCTGCAGTGTATCTAGAAGCACTTGATTCATTGCAACTGAAACTGTCCTGCAGTCTCTCATTAGTACTGTCCACCTTACTGACAACAGGATCATCCACAGTTAGTACGCTACTTTTAGCTTGTTGCAATTCACTCAATAGGTTTTTAAATTGAAACCATAAAATAAATAGTGATACAGTGTACACAAATAAGAAGCTGTAACTTGATGTATACTGTTTTTTATTATTATTATTATTATTATTATTATTATTATTATTATTATTATTATTATTATTATTATTATTATTATTATTATTATTATTATTACTACAATGCCTGCTGATGGTATTCTTAAAATACAAATACAGCATTATAAAAAATATATAACATTTCAATGCTGCCCTGTATAATGTTAACCCATGCAAGACATTTGTCTAAGATGTGAAACCTGAATACAAATGAGTATAGTAAGATTAGCAATTCAAAAATGCACACCAATTATAAATACAAAAGGTTTGCAGGTCCTTTGACAGTTTTTAACAACTGGCAGTTTTCCCCTTGTCGTTTGTCAGTTTTGGGTTCTCTGGCTAGCACTAATTTAAAATAACACATTATGCATTCAAAGAACACTACTCTATTCTGATCTTTAGATCTTGAACTTTATAAATACATTTGATGTAATGTCTTGAATGACTTGGGTCATTCTGTGTTAGAGTAAATATTATATGTGGTTGGAAAAAAATGTATTACAGCACAGATGACAAATATTAAGGGAATACTAAAGAAAAGGGGTCTGCTTGCCAAAATCAGCAAAACTTGTGCACCATTGTAACAGCCTACTGTTCTGAAACCAAATTAAAACTGTGGGACTCTTATGCACTGATCACTGGTCTCTGGATGTCTCTCTGAATTTCCACTGGAGCAGCTTTTATAAGAGACTCTTAGCCTCTTATAAACAGAACATCTAAGTAAATAATTAGTGTTGCTTGCTTGCGTGCTCAGAAAGCAAGTCCTATAAGAAGCAATACCTTGTTGCCAAAGCATGAATTGACCCCACTCTCCTTTCTCTCTCAAGTTTTCATCCTCTGGTATAATGAGATCTCAGTGTCCATCACACCCAGGGCTTCATCTTGAATCATCTTCCAGTTTCTCTCCAGAGTCTGTAAAAGCAGGGAATGAGGTATACTTCCAGGCTAGCTCCAACAGAAGACCCTACTCTAAATACACTATACACAGTCAAATCTACAGACAGTAGAAGGACCGTCAAAACCAAGTATGCATGGATAACCAATATGTGGATATGTACATAGTGTAACTATTACATACCTTTGAATGTATAATCTGTTAATTTACATTTGTACATTAAATTGAACATTTTGAATTAAGTAGAAACCAAACTAAAACTTTTGCTATAGACAGGTGGTAACGAAGGATAGACTGTATTATTTGGAAAAAAAAAAGTAATCTTGCCCTTTTGAATTTTTATGACTTTTAAGAAAGATATAAAGCCGTAGAAAAGTTTGTCTATTGGCAGTTTTCAAAGTGGATTTTATTCATTTGTCTTGCGTCACGTGGTGTTCTGTGATGTAGTTGCAGCAGAGTTCAGTTTCTAATTTTTGAAAGAAAAGTTTTTTTTAAAATTCTAAATTCATTTTCTGCATAGCAATTTTGCAGTCAGTGCTCCATGAAGCCTGGTACTTTCTTAGAATTCCAGATTTCCAGAAACACATGCTTCAAAATACGCAACAAAAAATATTTAAAATATATATGTTTAATTTGACATGCAATTTTTTTAAAAATCAGTTTATTGACCAAAGACTAATAAAAACATTTGTTAAAACGTGAATTTCTGTGAGATTGTGAATGTCATGCTCTCTGCAGACAAGAATGTAATAAAGCAGCTTAAACCAACCAAAAAACATTCCTTCACTATAAATGCCAGCTCAGATTCAAATGACTCTGAAACACAGAACGCTACTGGAGCCATCATCTTTTGACACTTAATTACCCAACTATCACCTTACTAGATCAGATATGTCACCTATGTTTGACCCAGGGAACAAGTCTCTTGGATTTTATGATTACAATTTGAAGATTAATATTATTTTGCATGTTCTTGTATGGATATATCCCAGAGTTGTCAAAGGTAATAAATATTGCATAACTTACACTTGCCAGCTTTTTTAACATCTGCATGTTTCCATACAATATTGTGTTTTATTCATATGAGATAACTGGACAAGCCAGTACTGCTAAACTAAACATCAATGTGGTAGCTCTTTATTTTTAAATGTAGTGCATCATCAGGAAAATGCAGTGAATAGAATTGAAGCAAATGTGTTACTTCTCTGAGAGTATTGTTGATTCAATGGGTCAGATTTATTAATGTGTTTACACACAATCAAACTGTTAAAGAGTAACTTGAAATGCCAATGTTCGTTTATCTGATTTATTTATTTTTTATTTAAAAAATAAACACACATGAAAATGATAACTAAAAATTGGAGCTCCAGAACCACTTGCAATGATATCCAAGACTGCAAAAAATTGAAATGTAAAAAAAAAAAATATTCAAATAAAGCTACTCTAATGAATCTCTGGGACACCAGTTTATAATTACATATTTCTGAGCACACAAGCGCTGCAATTCATCCTAGAATTAGTGTGAAATGCCACTCCAACACCAGCTGTAACTGTTTGTATCTAAATAATTGATTATACCAACTAAGTAACCCATGAAATACAGGGACAATTCAGAAAAGGCACTGCAGAAAGAAGGCATAGCATTGAGAATAAGCTAGAGATTACAGCTTCTAATCATAATAAAACCCCGATAATCAGGCATTATCTTGGTAGTTAACCTTGTTTGTGCGGTAGCTTTCCCGGCATAATCAACTACCAGATGTTAATGCCCTTGAAACAGAGTTATTTTACTTGATTCAATCACCTCACAAGCTTGTCTTGTACAATCACCCAGCCCTGGCATTTTCTGCCATCCCAAAGAGGATGGTCCTCCGAGCCTGCTTGTCAACACGACTTCATAAACAGTGTTGTCATTTTTGTTGATTTAATGCCTTATCACCATGTAGGGCTCTCATGTCTTAGGGCATCTCAGATACCAATGTCTAACAGTGACTCACATTGGTAGTGCTATGGCTGATGCAGTTACAGGTTCACCCACAGTCTGTCTGATTATTTCTACTGCTGTCTCTGCAGCTTTCTCATGTGAGGACAAGCCTTATTAGTTCAGGGGCAAGGTCAAGTTTATCAGATTACCAGTAATATAATGATACCCATAATCAAATATAACTCTGGCACTTTTTTCACATCAGTTAAGTCACCAATTACACATCAGTTTGAGACAGTCCATGTACAGATTATTCATAATGGGGCTAATTAAGTAAGCTGGTATTATGTAAATGAAAGAACTATAAAATGTACATAACAATTGAAGTGTGTATATCTATCATATACAATATCAGGCTTGGAGATCAAGTTCAAGTTAATTTTCCTGATATGTGGAATTTATGCACAGGCATTATGAAGACTGTATGAATTTTGGTCTCTGTGATATGGTTGGCAGTTAAAAACAAATAAGACGACAAACGGTTTACTAATCGGACCTAAGGTATCAGTTACCTAAGGTATCATGGAACACAGTATTTGTAGATGAAGGACACTAGGTGTGGTAATTGAACCTAAAACTATATAAAAATGAGACACTGTGGAACTGGATGCACTTTTTTCTTTCAATTTCCAGCTGATGCTGGCAGCATACCTTTACAAGATCTGTTTACCCAGTTTCCTTAGTCCACCACGCCTGGGCCTTGAGCCTGTCCACGTTGTAAAGGGATCGCTGCCACACTGATGCAAAATGTCCTGTTGGTGTCCAATCTTATATCATTTGCAGGCCTGAAAAACAAGCCTTCAAAATTGCTGATGTCAGCCAGTCTAACACTATTAACATGAAACATCAGAATGACTTTTTGTAACTATCTGCTTGATTTGCCCATTTACCACAGACTGAGTACACACACTGACTGCCACAGTGAACCGCTAATCCAATTGTGATCAAACTTATTTATACACTACATTATTTATTTATTTATTTATCTATCTAGAGAAGTGATTAAACGTGCTTATGATATTCTTTAATTATTCAGAGTATCAGGCTCTGGAGGCATATGGAGTTAGTTTGGATGTCAAACTTATGAACATACTTTTTCATGTTATTGAGAATTGTTATTACATGTATAAGGGGCATCGGCATACTTTGAACTCATTTCAGACACACACACACCCCTTTACTTATAATGATGTTATACTGTTTTTTATACAAGTAGTACTGTATACTGTCTAATCTGAAAAAACAAAGAAACCTAAAAAAATGTATATGATAACTTCATTGTTAACCATCATTTGCTTGTGCCCTTAAAACACCTACAGTATTTACAGAATGTTTTGTAACAAAATATATAAAATGAAAGTTTGCCAATTGGCAATTAGCACTGCAATTATAAAGCATCACTGGTGTCAGCTGACCACTTAAAAATGATTTGTGGCCTCTGGACAGTCAAATGTATTAGCGCACACAGTTAAGACAATTGAAAATCGGTGTACAGGAATGGAACAAAAACCATCCTTTTTGTGTTCAACAGAATTTTAAGACGTTCATTCTGCTGCTCAGATCTTTATCTCTTTGCAGAGCATCTCCCAAGTGAAAATAAAAGCATGCATCATCAGTGCCAGGATCTCCAGATTCTAGTCCCTACCTATAAAACATAAATCACACTTGGGTATATCCAAACCTCACTAAATTGATTTTTGACTTTTTAACATGCTTTGCAGTTGCTTGTAGTTCAGTGACCCCTTCATCAAGCAAATTACAATGGTTCCACCACGTTCAATTCGTTTTCAATATAAATTAAGAACAGGTAGGTCTAGGGCTTTGGCATCATCTATCTCCCAATCAGACTCAAAATAAAATTAGTTCAAAACTGTTGTGTAATGGCATGGTAGAAAATGGAGAATCAAATTAAATACAGATTTAAGATTACATCGGGTTACTCCCACATCTTGGATAAAACACATAGTTAGGGGGGAGTACATGTAATCATGCAAAACATGAACTAAATACATGCTTTATTTTCTTTGTAAACAAGCCAGCGAGCCAACCTAAAATGTTTGCCTGAAGCCTTTCGGTTTAAAGTTTTTTTTTTTTTTTTCTTCTAAAAATCAACAAAATGTACATCGTGAAATCAAACAGAATACTGTTCTTGCTTCCTTACACGTCTCATTTTACAACTGAGAACACAATTCTCTTCAGAGCCAATCAAACATAAATGGAGAAATGAGGTGCCATGCATTGTGATGTCACAAGACCACCATAAACTGCTCACCTTCAAGTAAGGGATGTTCTCCGCTATCATATTTTCTGATTTAAGGATGAAACCGTAGTGAACTTTGGCAAATCCATCATCAGGTGCAACAGATAGGACCTGGAAAACAAGTGAAAATAAAAATATGAATGGGAAATAAAACTTGTATCCATGCAAGCTGCATATTACTAACCCACTGTCTCACCTAACCCCTATACAGGGTATGGATGGATTTTGTTTATCAGTTCTATTTGTTCTGTACTATTTGACTTCCATTTGGTTTGCTGTATAGCAGTGATTTTATGTTTTAAAATTTAATTCTGTGACGTGAGAAGATATATACATATATATATAGTAACGGATGTAGCAGGACAGGGGGGCCTGCAATATCAAAATGTTTTGTTTTATGGCAGGGACAGAGTTAAAGTCTCCCTACAAGGTAATTGCTTCTGTTTAATTTGTTTTATTGTTTTGTTTAATTATTATCACTTGTACTTGGCAATTATTGAAAATTAGAGCCAGGTGCAGGGTATAAAAGGGAAGCAGTCTGTCTGCTCCAGGCTGCTGCTGTTGAATGAAAAGCCCGACGGAAAGTCATAAAGGTCTGTTTAAAACTTACCCTTGGTTTTACAAAAATTAGTATCAAGGTGTTTTGTTGTGGTGTTATGTCAGGTAAACAGCTTACTGTCTTGCATGTTAGACAAGGACCTGCATGTGTGTAGTAAGAGCTCACACATGCAGGTCCCTTTCTAACATGTCTGTTTTGTGTTTTTGAATTAATATACAGTGTGTGTGTGTGTGTGTGTGTGTGTGTGTGTGTGTATATAAACACATCTTCTTTAGTAGAAGGGTTACACAGGGTTCAATCAATTTGGTTTTTTACTACCCATCCAAGTATTCTCGTTAAAACATGTTAGCACGGCATCTGGCTTTTCAAGGGGGTCAAGAGGCAATATTATCGCCAATGGTCACTCATTGTTGCCAGGCTCATTTCAATGGGTTCAAGGAAAATATCTATTATAGAGTTTGGATTTTTTACGTATAAAATGTACGTTTATTTATCAGGCTAATCCTGCATGGTTTAAATTATTTTGGACACACTGTATACTGCACTCTCACAGAAACCCTGTTCATATATTGGTTTATCAAATGACTAAAGATGTTTAAGGTGAAACAAAAGTCAGTCTTTGTATTAATTGTGAAACAGCTCCTCTTCTGATTTGGTGTGAACACACTGCATTCTGTACTCAAAATCAACATGCATCATTAATTTAAAGAGATGAGTCAAGGAATTCTGTGGGGGAATGCCTGACTCAATTTACTTTATTCAAGAAATTCAATGGGCTTCAATAGTGTGTCAAAGAGTAAATTAATTAATTGCTGTAATAATGTATATTCCTTGACAGCAGATCAAGAAACAACATTATTTTTTAATGTCTGCCTTGATAACTTTTTTTTTATTTGAATCTGGTCCCTGCTGTCAGACAGCTTGGAGAGGGGGTGATTGGTGCAAGGCTGCTTCACCAGGCAGCTTAACAGATTCATACAGTTGAATGCTAAGCAATTTTCACTGTTTAGTTATATTTCCACATCCGTGAAGCTTCACTTCTTCAAACTAACCAGTGCCTCTGAAAATAAACATACACGGAGAGGGCCAGCTTAGGTGCAGATTGCTATTGCAGTGTAGAGAAGCGTGCAGACCAGTAACCTAAGCTTGTGTATCTCAAGGTCTTCCTTTTGTAAAGTTAAACACCACATTAGAGCCCTGTCCTGTAGACATGGCATTTCCTGAAATGTAGCCGTCAGGCACCCACAGACGAGGCCTCCAGCCAATTTTATCTCACTATTGTGGGGTGCATTAATTATTTATTATTATTCTCCATTAATGGTTTGGCGGGCTCGTCTTTGTGGGGTGGGGGGGCCATAGCCACTTCCTATCTGCGGCACTGGTGTGCATGCATCTGTTCATGTATTTCCAGCCAGTCTCACGCAGGTAGCCGTCAGGCACCCACGGACGAGACCTCCGGCCAAATTTATCTTTCACTCGGGCCCCGAGTGCCCTCCAGATTCATCAGGCCGCGCACCCTTCACAGTTCATAAATCATCTGCAATTGCAATCATCATTCATTCATTGCTATTCTTTCATAGCGGATTCTCTGTGCTGAATTGTAAATTTGGTTGCTTTTCTGAAAGGAGAATCCGCCCCTAACCAAAACATCATCAGCAAAAGTACTGTGTGTGGCCCATAGCCACTTCCTATCTGCGGCACCGGTGTGCATGCAACTGCTCATGTATTTCCAGCCGGCCTCACGCAGGTAGCCGTTGGGCACCCACGGTAGTCCCACTCGTGCAGGTAGTCACTCAGGCCCTGAGTGCCCTCCACAGTCATCGGGCCCTGAGCGCCCTCCACGGTCATAAATCATCTGCAATTGCAATCGTAGTCATCATCATTCATTCACAGCGGATTCTCCGTGCTGAAAACAAGTACTCAGTAAGAGGCTGACATCCTGCATTGTAATTGTGGAATGAAAGAAAGACAGGAACAAAAAAGCAAACAATAAAAACCTCCATCAGTCAAGACGATAGATAACTGGCTATCTTTCCTCACACCGGCTCACAAGGCTGACAGGTTTACCAGCATGGTGTCCCTGGGCCTCGCTCCTCTTTCCACATATTAACAGCAGCTGTTCTCTCCTGGTAGGATTACTAGAATAAATTATAAATCCCTCTCCCTGCAGTGCAGCAAAACCTTAGCAGACCCCAAATGCTAAATCAGGAATCCTAGTGAGCTATAGCTAGTGCCCGTTGATGAATCCAGTGGTTTTATCTTTTTGTTTGTTTTAATAGTTTAATATTTTAGTTTGGAAATCAAGGTTCTAGTTTATAAACATGTTGTCATTTCAGACTCAGTTGTTGAGCAGCTTTTTGTGTGAAAATAATGATAAATGTGTGCGTGGCGGGCATGTGGGGCAGGTGTTCCTCGTTGATTAGTAACAAAATAATACATTTAAATAAATTCAAGTAAATTACAAGTAATTCCCAGCAACGTGTAGTAATTTTTTTTATTTATTTTTTTGTATTTTTGTTTCTATCAAGTAAAAAAAATAAATACTTTGGATGATCTGGCCTGTTGCATAAATTTATAGCAGGCAACCAGAACTGAAAAGCAGCTCTGAAACTCAATCAATTCACCTTAACACATGAAAATGTCATGTCATTATCATAACCCTGGTTCCCTGAAATAGAAATGTAAGCATTACTTAATGTGTGTTTACCTCCTAAAGACCCCGAAACCTGAATATTATATACCAAAGCTGCTCGACTGACCTGTGATGCAGTCATGCCTGCCTCCGAGGGTATAAAGGGCTGCAGGCACAGGTCTGTGTCATTTTTCTTTTAAGCCTGCTGCAAGCATGGACGCAGTGACCTTGAAGGTTAATGGTTACATTTCTGTTTCAGGGAACCAGGGTTATGATAATAACCCAACGTTCCCTTTCAATACGAAACGTAACCATTACCTAAATGGGTGAGCACACCCGAACGACCGGAATGCACAAGGCTAAGCTGAGAGGCTGCCTTATCTGTTACTATGAGGAAACCCAGTAACAAGTAGCTAGGACTAAAAATTTGAGGGAGAAACTCTCCTCTATACCTGTGTTGTAAGGGTCGACTTAGAAGCCGACCTAAGCACTAGTTCCAAAGCCAGGGTTTTGAGGATCCACAACATTGTTTGTAGAACTAAGCAAAGGTATGGGGAGTAGACCACACCACAACCTTTGTACTGGCCTATGCAAAAATTAAGCAGGCTTTCGCAATTCAGAATGCCTGCATCTCACTCACCCGCTTTAAGGAGGTGATTGTAAGCACGAATGCAAGGGCTCAAATAGAGGCTTCATGAATGCATCAAGCACCATGTTAAGCCTCCAGCGAGGAACAATATTTTTTATAAGTGGCCGAAGCTGCTAAGCTCCTTTCAAAATATGTGAGTGAGCTCCTGGGGAGAGACGTGGGAGAGATGTTTCTCCAGTATGCGCTTGGAGAAAGATGCACAAAATTGTGGTTAGTCAGTGCCTCCTTGGTGTGCTCTGGCTGCAGGCAGATTGGTCTTGCATGTTTCGCCGGGATACAACCCAGGCATCAGCAGCTTTGTTATATAATATTCAGGTTTCGGGGTCTTTAGGAGGTAAGCAACCATTAGGTAATGGTTACATTTCACACTTGAAAGGAACCACAATATCTGAGTAATTACATTAAGAACCACTCAGAATTACTGGGGATGCCATAAATTGTTTAATGGGAAAGTAAAAAGCTATTTACTCTAAGATTTAGATTACATATTGTTTACCGCATACACTACCGGCTTATTTATATACTTTATGTAAAATTTACAAAACATACAAAAAAAGATTCCATTTGCATTGGTTTTTTAGGAAAACATATATTGATAGCCTCTAAACAATGTTACAATGTTACCTTTAAATATTTTTACTTAATTATTTTTTTATACTGTCACTATTTTACAATTCTCTTTCCAGGATTTGCTGGTTTTGGTGCGAGACAGAAGTGGGACTGCAACAGCCACAATCTAACTATCTTCTACTACCATCTATTATTTACCTCAGAGGAGAAATGATCATCTACTAACAACATGTGTTGATCATCTATAACAACATGTGTATATTTCAGCAGAACCCCCCCCCCACACACACACACACTTAGAATGGAATTGGTAATTTAATTACTGTGGTACTGACTACACTTAAGTTCTATAGAACAAGGGACGTGGTGGCTCTTTAGAGGATGCACAACCTACTTGAAATGTTTTAAATAAATATGCTTTTTAAAATGTATTTATTTGTAATATACAACAATATATAGCCTTTATGCAGAGGAAGCAATCCCATACAAATTCTCTACTCAATCACTACTGTACCTACTTTTGGAGGAGACAGACATGATCCTGTCTCAGTTATCATTAGCATGTCTATTAGCCAATCATATTCTTCCATTGCCAATACTGGCATCCCCTTTAGCCAATCACCGGACGGTGTGCCCTCTCACAGTGATGATGTTGGACACCAACACTGACGAGAGTGAAAGGAAGTATCGAATGCCTATAAATGGATTTATTTCAATTGTAATATATTTTTTAAAATTATAATTGAGTACTGTTTCTTCTAATTGTAATGTACCTTGCTCAAGAATTAAAGTGTGGCTGAATTGCTTCTTTTTATTAAATATATGTTTTGTATGTACAGAACAGTAATTATTGTGTTGGTCATTTATTTGTTTAGCAAATCAGGTCAATAGGATGTGTTTGAGTTTTGTCTGCCTTTCTTTGGAAAATATTTTATGCAAAGTATTTTAAAGTCTTGAAATCGAAATGCTATATTAAATGTTGTTTACAGTGCATTTTTAAACATACACTGGCAGTGTGTAACAGTTTATTAGAATAAACTATGATGGACTTGTGTTTTCTTTTCTTTCCTGGCTAGTGGAGAACATGCGTTTAACAGCCAAATTGGGGTGAAACATTAAGATATGAAAAGTGTTGTCAGTCAGAATACAATAAGATTCTACTGCTGCTGGAGGCTAAGGTGACCTCTGCCTTTTTTCTGCCCCCCCATTTTCTTTTTGGCCAGCAGCCATCATTGGCAAAAGGTGTGTGAATGTGAACGTTCACTCACTGCCTGTCCAGTATGTCTAAAGTTGGCCCTGCAAGGATGAGGAGGCAGACCATTCTCGATGTCCATTCAAACATTAGCATGTGTCTGACTACACAGTTGTAATTTCATTTCTTATTGTGCACGGAGGGCTGACGTCATCCAACTCATTTCACTTATGACCTAATCTGGATTTAAACCAAGGCCACCAGTTAAAAGCCTTCTGCACCCACCCACCTAGTCCCCTACTACTTTCTATTTAGAAACCTACAGAACGACTAAAAAATAAATAAATAATCAGTTTCAGCTCTGAAGAGCCGTTTCATTCATCACAAATGGTGCCCCCAGAAGATCTATATTTCAAGAGACGTCCTTATTTCTGAAAGGGTTACTTCAGAAGAGATACTGTAATTAAGAAAGGGAGCTGATGTTATGCAGGGATAATTGTAGTTAATTGTAAGTCTGGGACATTCAGTAATTCATAAAAACTACAATTAATTACAAAGTAATCGCGGGTGAATATAACTTGTTAATTAAACAGCTAAAAACCGAAATGAATGCATCTTAATTACAGATGTGTAACAAGAAATAGAGTCTAACATATCAGTATTTCGAAACATACTTTACAGGACCCTTATATTATAATACTACAATGTAATTAAACTCAATTAAAAAAAGATTGCATCAATGTGGCAACTATAAATACAGTGAAAACCATCAAGGTTTTTAGTCCACAGCCCAGACCATCTCCACTTCTAAATTCTAATTGCTCATTGCGGAGTCGAGTTAAAGGGCTTGGTGATAAGAAGTCCGTTTTCAAATATTCAGCAGTTGATACAGATCTGTTCAGAACAGTAGCAAAAATATCCAGCAGACTCATATTTAACAAGCTGTCTTTACAGTAGCTGTGATGAATCAAAGAAAGATTACAACATTTCAACCGATTCACTAAATGGGTGCAGTAACTGATTTAGACTTGTCTTTACTAAAGTTATACTCACTTCAATTTTGGACAAATGGGAAATACTGTAAGACATACAAAGAGAGGCATGCTCCTGGCACAAAACTGAAATGACAAAGTCTGGATTTGTGTTTTACATTTTGGTACTACTTTAACCCCCTCAAAATCTAGGACTCATTTTCTGAACTCAGCAGCAATCTATCTCAACAAAATATATCTATATACACACACACAAAGCTCCCTCTTGTGGGCGAAGTTGGCATAGCTCTTACTGTTCTGCCTGAACAATGAAATAATGACAGTATGCCAACCAAACAGAAATGATGAAGTCACGTTTATCAAACTATATGTGATTTTCAGCAGAGAAAAGGGGGGTATCAATGTCAATTTAATTTCTTTGTTTGCCTTACCTTCAGAAAGCACCAGCGCAGGTTTAGGCTGTAGGTTTGACTGCATGAGTGTAATGCATGTGTTTTTTTATTTTTTGTTTTCATATGGAGGCACGGTTTGAACTGGATATGGTCCCTATTCACATACATGATTTGCGGACGTGTACTGCTGTACAACAAGGTCAAGTAAACTGTCAAGTCATATTCCGAGACAGTAGCTGTAATAAAATAAAATAAAATAAAATAAAATAAAATCGGAATGTTTCTATGTCCTAATCCTTTAAATTGGAAATGTGATTAGAAACTATTGGACAGGTTTACTTGTACATCTATATTTACCATACATTGCACACACTATCTAATTAGATCTGAAGAAAATGTTGCATTTAATATCCATGGAGTTGCATTTTTCAAAAAGCAGAATACTTTTTGTTCATGGAACATGAAGTCTAAACATAAAAACTTCTGCTTCCTTCATATATGCAGTATTATTTTTTGTGAAAACACAAGCATTCTCATAGCTTAACTGTAGATCAATCTGTGTTTAAACCATTTCTCTAAAGTTACAGGATGACATGTCTGGCTAATTAGATAACAGATACAGGTGAGCTAGGATTATTTTAAAAAAGATTTCACACCATCAGTCTATTCCAAAAGCGAGTTACCTTTCTTGTTTGTCTTCTTTTCCTGTTTAATTTAAATTTGGTCTGCAAGATATAAAAATGCATAATTGTTATTTTAGTTATACCCTGTGTCGCTGTCACTATTCAAAAGGGCTTGCTGTGCCTGTCTAGTGCAGTCTTTGGGGGTTCCGTACACAAGAACAAGTGCAAGGTTTGGTTCAGGAACAAAATAATTGGGTTTTATTCAAAAACATGCCACACAGGCTTCTCTCCTATTTAAACTTACACCACACCCGCTCTCCTAACAAGCACATCTTGTCTCCCTTTTATACCACGTGACCAGGGCTGAATGACAATGAATAATTCAGTCCCCACCTGGCCACTGTCCACACACTGCTCCTAGTCACTTACAATCAACCAATCACTCCCACATTTACACAATGCCATCACCATGCAAGCCCCCAAACTCACACCTACCCACCCACGTGCACCCCCATGTGCACAGCCTATGCTCGGTCACAACCTTATACAAATATACACAGTTCTTTAGTAGTTTATATGACATTTTATAAAGGGGAGGGTTTTTTTTGTTTCTTTAAGCTGTAATTGTGAGAATACTTCAAAGTCATACAGAGTTTCCCAGGAAAACGTCTTTGAAAACCCTTGTTCACTCAAATACTGTACGTTACATATTGTTACTTACAGCGTAGTACATCATTTACTAACAGGTGAACTTGCTTCCCGACTTTCCGCTGGTATAAAAGGTGAACTAATAAAACACATTTTATAAATGACCACAAAGACAACAGATTTTCCCCATGTTTTATTGCTGACTCAGACAGAAAAAGAAGTGTACATACTGCATTCTGTAATAGCCATCAGCATTGCCCCGTTTGCAATTTCACAATAATTTAAACCTGGTGGCTTATACAGTCCAGCAGGTTGCTATGTAAACACCCGACAAATCATACAAAACATAAACTGCTTCAATTAGATTTTTTATTTTATTTTTAGGATTGTCATCGTGTTATTATTGCTTACATTTTGTGCAATGAGTTTCCCTTCCAACAATATCCCTTCTCAAGCACCAAGAGCCCCACCTTTAATTTAAGGCTTTCAAAATAGAGAATACTTTTCCTTTAAAATCAGAATGAAAAATATCAACACCTAAAATAATCTAGAACAAACCCCTGCATGATACAACTCCAAATGCAACACCTTTCACCATCTCTAAATTCACATTTACTTTTAAAAACAAATGTTGTTTGTTTTAAAAAAAAAAAAAAAAAAAAAAAAAAAAAAACTTCTAAAGGAAAATAGTGTTATAGTAAAAAAGCATCCCTGCAAAACTATTTATGAAACAACTTTAAGACTAAAGTTCTTGGAAGTATATAAAAAAAAAAATCAGTTTTACTACAAAGTTTTGCATTGTGGCATTTCCTAAACATTACTTCCATGTCTAACATTTATTCTGGCAGGCCCCAAATCACAACAACGGTAAACATACTTAACACAAAAAACAATAATAAAAATAAAGACATGTAGAAAATAAAACAGTTTCCCCAAAGTAGGAGATATTTCACAGCTAGGTCACTTTAGTGCATGACTGTGTTGGTTTTCCTTCAAAGTTAAGCATGCCACATGTTTTCATTTTGACGTCACATAATTGTTCTCACACAATCTTTTTAGATTTTGATTTAGTGATTTATTCCCAGTAAACAGCCCCGCCCCCTCCCCCCCCCGCCCCCCCCCCCCCCGCCCCCCCCCCCCCCCCCCCCCCCGCCCCCGCCCCCCCCCCCCCCCCCCCCCCGGGTGCCCCGCCCCACCCCCCCCCCCCCCCCCCCCCAGCCCCCCCCTCCCCCCCTCCCCCCCCCGCCAGCCCCGACCCCACCGCCCCGCCCGCCCCCCCCCCCCACCCCCCCCCCCCCCCCCCCCCCCCCCCCCCCCACCCCCCCGCCCCACCCCCCCCCACCCCCCAGCCAGCGCCAAGCCCCCTCCCCCCCCCCCCCCCCCCGCCCCCGGCCCCCCAGCCCCGTGTCTCCCAGCCCCAGCACGCCCCCCCCCCCCCACCCCCCCCCCCCCCAAAATGAAGACACACCCTGGAAATATGTACTGTATGTGACATGAGGCATATAAATGAATGTCAAGGCCTGACTTTTTATGTTCTCAGGAAAAAAAAAAAAAAGGCATCTTGCCATGATCTTATAACAAATGTTTTCAACACATTATTATTTCGAGAGCATCCAGAATGTTTACATTAAAGTAACGAAGTTAAAAAATGCTAAATTAACCTTAGCCAATACTGTAAACCTCTGCAAGTCAACAGAAATTACTAAACTGAATTGCAGGTCAGGAATAAGTGGAAAGAAGGGTACTGTCAATTTAGGAAGAAAACCAGCATCACTCAATCCTGGTAATTTAAGATACTACTGTATGTCTTGTTTGCTGGCTCGAGGGCCAACTAAAAACAACAAGAACAACAATTAAAAGGTTGTGTTTGCACACAGACACACGCATACAAAACACACATATGCACTTCCTGACAACTATGTTGAATGACCTGCCAATATAAGTTCGATTTAGATATCTACCACAATGAAGAAAAATACTGCACATTAACACATAACTCAAGTAGAGTATCCCACGATAAAACATCAGTGCAGCTCTGCATCAATACCTTCAAACGAACCAATGTTACTTATTGTATTTCATTTTCATCTATTTAACAAAATACCACCAAACCACTGCAGATTTAAACAATAGTAAAAATCTGAATATACAAATGAACATATACATCTGCATAGTTACATCATAAAAAGACATAGCAACATTTAATGTACCCAATATTATGTAACAAAAAACCGAAGACATGAATATGTCTGAGCACAAGCTGACCACAATTTAAATGGCGAGTACATTCAGTACGTAAGTTAATACCAAACAAAATTAAACTACTGATTTACCATCACAATAAAAGGGTTTGAAAAAAAAAAAAAAGTCCACCAAAATTCACAAATCCCAACTCAAAGTAGTAAACTAAACCTCACACACATCAACATGTGTTTTGTATCAATGTGGGAGAGATGGGCCTGACAGAATCTGACATTCAAGTGTTTTTTTTATCACTGATCTGACGCCACTGGACAAAGGTCTATTTATAGTTGGAATAACCGACTTCTTCCATTGAGTGCAATGTAATTGGGCCGGTCCTCATGGTGTCGAAATGTTCTGTTTGATGCTTTATGTATCTGCAAAAAAAAGGGGAAATGCTACATTAAAAGGACTAGACTAGACTTGAGTAAATTAAGCACCACACAAAAACACAGACCAACTGCACCAAATACTTGCTTCCCTATGCCTATTCTACCACCTCTGTATAAGTTCAAAATACAACACACTATCATCAGGCTAAAGTTACAATTGAAAAAAAAAAATATCATAACCCCCATGTTAAAAGACTGAACAGGAATGGGCTGTTGTGTGTGATTAATAGACTGCTAGGATTTCTCCCCTGCTCTTAACTGTGGCAGCCTTTGAGGAACAAAATAAAACAGGCAAAGTTCAAATCTTTCCAGAATCTGCAACGATACCATGAGGAATGAAGCCAAATTAAATTCATTAATTAAAACAGATATGGGACCTATGCAAATTTTGGTCCTGGAGTATGATAGCTAACTTTATTTTTTAGTTATTATTTCTTCAAAGTAGTTGTGTCCTGATCTACTAAGCAGTCTGTTTTTAACATGAATGGCACAATCTATTTCTCTCCAACATTTGCATTTTTTTGTTTTCTGTATGAAAAATTGCAAATGATTATGCTATGAACCGGTAAACTGGTCTCTATATATTTTCTTTAATTTGTAGATTGTTATGCATGCATACATAGTTTTGATATTTCGGTCTCTAATATATGCAGTGCAATCACGATGCTATAAACGGTATTCTAGTAACTCTTGCTTTTATATTTCCAAACTAGGTCAGTGGAAATACAATCACCCAGTAGTTAACATAATTACCTGTTGCACAGATATTGTATAAAGTTTCATAGATAACCCCATTGCTCAACAAATAACTCTAAATGAAGTCACAGTTCTGCTTTAAGAAGTACTTTGTAGATCCTGTATGACTTACAAAAGTGATCAGGGCCAACCAATTTAGGCTACCAAGCCAATGCTGAAACAGCTTTGAACTGGTTATGCTTCACTGACTTTGACCCATTGTATTTTTTTGTATTTTTTTTATTACAGCCTCAGGAGGAACATTGTATTAGTGGATATCTGAGTAGAAACCCATAAATCATTCTGATAGTTAAACAGAACAGTTTACAAAAGGGGGCTTCTGATATTGGATGACCACAGGTCCCAGTTTCCCTAGTGACGAAGCAAGTGCACGGTCCATTTGAGTTTTGATCCCTAACCAATAACAGCATGAAAAAAGTGTTAGATTACTTTAAATCATTCACCTACCATTGGATTATTCCCAATACCCAAAACAAGAATAGTCCCACTTTCAAAGTGATCAAATCTTTTGGTTCTTTACTTGTTTTTACTTTATATTAAGATGTACTGCTTTTTCAAGTACACCAAAGAGGTGTTGTATATTCATGTCCTGTGCTGAAAGTCAGGCAGACTGTCAATTTCACACCAATGGTCTAGATCAGTGATTTTCAATCTTTTTTTAAACCCCCTTTACAATTTCCACTCCACTAAATGGTACCACCGTTGTAATAAAAGGTAGAATTATCATTATCACGCATCCAGACCAGGGTTGATTTTTGTGTGTAGTAAGTAGTCCCTTGCTTTTTATTCGATAGTGTTTTAGAAAACTTTAAAATATTTCTCTTTTTTTTTTTTTTTTTTTTTTTTAAATAAAATAGTCAGTTTACTCAAACATACTTTGATACTGAAACATACATTTTATACAAAACATACATTTTCACTGTGAGCTTAGAAAGCAACAATCTTATTTTTAAAACCTTTAAAATCATATGGGACACTGCACCTTTAAAAACAGACAAGGATGTATATTTTTACCTGCTTCCTCCTGAGTCTGTTCTGCTTTGGCAGCTTCTTCTGTGAAAACAAATTGTGCATGTTTTGAACAACTTATTTTATATAATGCCTTATCATGCATGTCCACCTTTTACCCAGACATCTACAAACCTACATGTGTGTGTTTAGTGAATAAGAAACTAAGTTCAAAATACATCAGCGTTTACATGTCAGTGGTGGATTATCCGTCATTGTTTTCTGGTTAATCAGTGTTTGCTGCTACTTGTGAAGTTGCTGCGTTGCTTATTTCACAGTAAACACATTTGCTTTACCGATTATTTTATTTACCAGGGTAATGTCTTAAGACTAACTTCGCCTCTCACCATTGGCAAATAATATTCTTTGTTCTAGGTGTAACTAGGACACAAAAGTCACAATCTTCTACAGTGCCACAAATTAGCTTATACACACAGGCATAACTTTAGGTTTTAACAGCGATCTCAGTATACTGCGTGATTTTTAATTAACAGATGATACAATATTTACCAATTGATCAAAACACAATCTTTATAAATTGACTTTGGGAAACAATACCAGCAGTGTTTTACTCTTTACTATACCAGAAGTCAAAATATATCAATTTTAGACTTAAAAAGCTTATCTAACCCTAATTCTTACCTTCAGCATGCACCTCTGAATACATGTCAGGCTCTGGAAAGAAAAACAAACACAGGCAAACCATTGCCCACAAAAAGGGGATTCTTTTCTCAATTAAAATAGGAAGTGAATGATCGAATATTTTCTACTTTCATCCATAAACTGACTTTTATTTAAAAAAAAAAAAAAATCCTAAAACCATTTTCTTACATCCTGACTTCTTGAATTAAGTGGTCTGTACCCAATTTAAATCTGCTTCAAACTTCAAAACAGCATAGAAAATGAGACTGAATCCTTTCCATTTGTGTACTGGGCAAAATATAACAGTGTTGGAAAAAAAAAGAGCTACACAACACCCGTCATGCATAGTAGCTCATAGTGACCAACTGCTGTATAGTACCGACAACAGTAACATAAATCCACAGCTTGGCTCTAAATTCAAAATCTATTAGTCTGACAAAAAAAAAAAAGTTGATGACCATGATGTGCATCTAAAGTATGTACAGTATAGAATAAGACATGGCAATGTCTAGTATAATGAACATCATTTCAACCATTGGATAAGATGCTTTTTGGTAAGCAAATTAGATATTTGTATCATGATGTAGTATATTAAAATGAATGATTTACAGCAAGCTGAATAACTTCACGTGTTCTTAAGATACATGTGAAAATGCAGTGTGACATATAGATGGACCAAAGTACACAAACAGACACCCCCATACATCAAGAATATAAAACTCTCAATAATGTATGCTGAATCATGTTAGCACCAAGTTTCATCACAGTTGGATGACAGGCTTGCCAGGTATATGGAAAAAAAACGTAAAATGTGTAACACGCATACGTACGTATCCACTATCGCCAGGGATTGCACCCTCTGCGTGGATAAAAAGGGTTCACTTTACTTCATCTTACCTGGTTCAGGTACTCCAGTTGCATCTTCTTGAGGTTCTAAAAAAGCATAAATAAATAAAATAAATACAATTAAGAATGCCCTAAAATAAACGAATGTTTTGGCCTGTTGCAGCAAGACCTTTTGAAATCAATACATCGATCTAAATAATAGCCAGTATAAATGTTACCGTGACTGAAAAATGTAGATTTTTTTTTTCAACATAGCTATAATATTGTAAATGGAACAATTACTTTTTCACTTTAAGACAAAAAGTGTCTTATCAGCTAGTATTTTATAGTTATTTTATTACCATAACGTGTGTATTAACAGCTGGCACATTCACTTGCTTCACGCACCTAACCACTATAAAGCCACACCTTTGAAGTGCTGACAGTATCCATATGGTTCCTGAACGTAACGCAAGTTATGTCTGTGTCAACAGCAGCTAGAGACACAATGTACATGTTATAAAAGGTGCAGTGCCCTGGAAAACATGTTCCACCACTTCCACTGATCTGTGGTGCTTTGAAAAGGGGCCGTTGTTATTTTATTTAACCCCACTAACACTACTTGTTAGTAGATGTAACTACATTGGTTAACCCTGAATAGATTATCATTCATCTCTTCAAAAAATAGGAACAATATTGTAATAAGCAATATGTTGGCATCTGTGGTGGCACCTAAAATGCACAGAGTGAGTGGGGCATTTGTTTCGAATTCCTGAAATGACAACTGACAAGACAGATGAAACAGTTACCACAGTAACAAAAACTACTTGGAAAGGGTAAAATGAAGAACACATATCCTACCCAGTTCCCAACCTCTCACACAGGTCACTACCATCATAGGAAGAGAAGTACACAGTACTTATACCAGCACAACTACCAATAAAAGTACAGGATATGTTTAGACCTTTTAAAAGGGGGCGAAGGGTACTTTTCATCTGAATAGATGAATACATAGAAAGTAGGTTATAAAGGCACATTGTTTGTTGAGAAACTGTGCAGTGTAGCAGATGGGTGTTTGGAAAAGGCTAAGTAGCATCATCTAATCTGGGTAACTTTTCAGGAACCACAGGGTGGGAATCTCTGTTCCACGTACTGATTCATACCAAAAGGGTTATCGTCACTACCTTCGCCAGCTAGAATTACAACAGTGGTGTCCCACTCGGTCCTGGAGGGCCTGTGTCGCTGCAGGTTTTTATTCCAACCGCACCCTGAAGTACTTTATTGGACCATATTAGAAGCTTAATTGGTCCAAATTAATTAATTTAGGGTATGGTTAGAACAAAAACCAGGAGGGGCACTGGCCCTCCATGACCTAAGTTACGGACCACTGAATTACAAGGAACACCGACATTTAAATTACTGGTATTCCAATTACACAAGTATTACTTTTTTAATAATCATTTTTAAAAAGCACTGAAACACTTTAGAAAAAATATGACCTTTTAAAGGAAAAAGATTTAACTTTAATGAATTCCTGACTGCCCTTCATGATACCCCAAATCTTCCAGAACGGTACAAAGATCACATGGATCTAATAAGCAGTCAGTTGGCACTGCAGTTTTATCTGCAGGAAATGACTGCCAGGTTCAGTGTTTCTGTTTGGACAGCATTAGACAAACAACACAAAAAAATATAAAATAACAAACAACACTAATATGCCATCAAATGTTAACTGCAAGTCCAAACCTGCACACCTACAAAATAAAAATAAAAAATGTACTAAATGTCTGTAATGATACCTGGAGAGTCACAGGCACATTTACCAGACATTACAGCCGACAAAGTCTTTCATTCTGGTAATTTCGGATTTAGTACATTGCTGTAACATACAGGATTTATACACACAGATACCTGTGTCCCAGTCATCATATAGTGATTCAGGAAGAGGGACAGCTGAAACAACATTTTCATATTTTGAATTGTCATAAAATCAAGTATAATTATCTGGTTTATCTCAGGAATACACGCTGGGTGCAATGCATTTGTAGTTCATATAAATAGTTGTGGACTTCAAGCATCAATGTTTATCATTTTATGTTTATGTTCAAATTTCCTGAACAGAAAGAACCTCAAAATGTCTCCATTGTATATTCTCTGACTATTCAAGAGACAGTAAGTTCTTAATTAAAATTAGAAAGTGCAGAGTTTGGATATAAAATAATTAATAAGACAGGTCTTAGTCACTGAAGAGTGGATTTGATAAGGCATTACAATGGCATATTCTGCCAAAGGTTTGCAAAAAAACAAAAACATGAATGGCTAGTGCTAACTACAGTACACCAACTTCAGATTCCACATCCATGTTCCGAGATCCATAGCCTGTTACAAGCAATACAATGAACATGTTAGTTCACTATAGACGTGTATACTCTACCTCTACTGAACAAACTAAAACACTACTCATTTTAAATCAAGCCATAATATCTAACAAAACAGCATCTCTCTACTTACCTTCATCTTCAGGAAAGGGGTCAGAATCTGTGACACACAAAAAGCCAAAATCAGAGAACTGCACTTGTAATGCCTATTAAAAACATACCATGCAAGCAATACTTTTTTTTTTGCTGGAAAGTAAACAGTCCCTCAATAAAAGCAAAAGCAAATTTTATTGCAGATTTTCCAGTTGGTTAACAAACTTTTGTTTCTAAAATCAATCAAAATATATATTACACATTTACAGAGATAAAAAGAATCTGAAATAAAAACCTTGTATTTCCTGTTCATAGTATTCCTGTCCTTCAGAATCTTCAGCTGAAAACAGGACATGCAATGAGTGTTATAATAATAAAACACAAAGAATAGTACACGTCGTATTTATCCTGAATTGATCAAAAACAGATACTCAAACTGAATAAGTTTACACACAACAATACAGTAGATGGAAATGGCAACATACTTTGGGACACAGTCCTCAACTGTAGTTTTAAATTTAATAACCCATTGTCTTCAGGGGTTTTATCTTTATATTCTAATAGTTTAAAACTGAGTGATATTAAAGAGCAATTCAATATGGACTGAACCAGTCATTGCTGAACATGTGTTACCAGGTTTCATGCTCAGTACTTTTTTATTGCAAAAATATTGTATTTACTTCTTACAAAATTAAGACTGAGCTACACAGCTTCGGTTCGGTTCTCTTGGTACTGAATGTTTACTATAGTCTGTGGGAGAGATACATACTGTTAAAGGGTTCCTCTTCTCTGTACTCTGGTTCTACAAAAAGAAAAAAATCAACAGTGCAAATTAACAATAGCATGCTTGTGCCAGAGCTGCTGATCAATGAGAAATGACAAAAAAACAGTTACACAAGCAGACCTTTTTGAATCAGTTACTTCAGATTTTTCACTTTGTAATTCCGTATCAATATTTCTATGCATATAAATTCAGCAATAACTGCTTAAATATCATGTACTGTAACTACGTGAAACAGAATTTGACATGGCTAACAAATAGTTTGGCTTGAAAAGAGTTATAGTTAGTACAACTAATTCCACACGTTGTACATTTCCACTCGCTATGTACAGTAGACCTTATTTGAATGAAGCACATGTAACAGCAAACATGTATTTTAATTTAAAAAAAATAAATAATAATGATACCAGATCTACAGCAAATGCAAGTGTTTGCCAAGTATGATTCATAGAAGTTATTTTTGGCTACTTTACCAATCACATTTTATGTACAGCTGTTCTGATTAACAGATTAATCGGATCGATTAATCAACCAAAGAGTTGACCGCAAATTAAAAAAAAAAAAAAAAAAAAAAAAAAAAAATTACAATTGAATCGTGCATTAAAAGTGCATTCTGGGTATAGACATAAAATGTGTGCTGCTACTTAGGGAATGCTGATTTGAAGTGCATTCTGGGTGCAGACAGAAATGTGTGCTGCTAATTAGGGAACGTTGATTTGAAGCGCGCTCTCTCACTGGAAGTGGTAGGACACTGGTTTTAAGCTCATATAAAAAGGGGTTCGAGTTGTGTAAACATCGTAACTGTTATCTTGTTTTGTACAAGGATAGGTGATAGTGTGCTATGGATGTATATATGTATTTGGAAGTGGAATGGTTATCTATGTTATTATTATTTGTTTATTTAGAAGCTGCCTTTATCCAAGGCGACTTACAGAGACTAGGGTGTTTGAACTATGCATCAGTTGCAGAGTCACTTACAACAATGTCTCACCCAAAAGACAGAGCACAAGGAGGTTAAGTGACTTGCTGAAGGTCACACAGTGAATCAGTGAGGGAGATGGGTTTTGAACTGGGGACCTCCTAGTTACAAGCCCTTTTCTTTAACCATCAGACCAACATTTAAATGATTGCCAAACGTTTCTGCAAAGTTTCTTGTGTGCATCGTAACCAGCTGTGGGAAAAACAACATAATAAACTGTTGATTTAGGTATAAACCTCTGAATGTTTTATGTAGTGCTGGAACAAACACAGGATTTTCACGTTCGGATATTCGCTCATAACTTAAATATTCGTTTGGATATTTGTTTGTTTTTCAAAAAGTAATAAAAGCCATTATATTGCTCTGAACGTAGGCAGAGACAGCACAGCAGCAGTTGAGGGGCGTGGCCATGGCCCCTGTGTGTGTGCCTTCATTTTACAGCAAGATCTTACAATACTACACTTTAAAAGTTGTGCAGGACTTACTTTACCCCAGTGAATTAACTACAAAACAGAGGATGCCAAATAGCAGTTCAAGTTAAATGTTGCTTTGTTTATTCCCGAAAAAATAGCACATAAAAGTTGAAAAAACTTTTTTTTCATTCCTTGTCATTATTTCACAGTAAACAACGGCCATCGACATGTTTTCACAAACATGTGGTTTACTTGTGCTTTTATGTAGCTGTAATTTAACTTTACACTTAAAACAAACGTGTAAATGGCATTGTAAAGTAAAGGGGAAAAAAACTTCCCGTTTTGGGGAAGCTGTTTCCCCAGAGTGGTTAAACAGTACACATAACTGTGCTGCTCTGTCCTTGAGTTATCAGGTCCCTAAATCTGTTTCATTAAGGTAAGAGGATGGAAACATAACATTTGTTTAATAATAATAATACTAATAATAATAATAATAATAATAATAAATGGTTTTAAAAAGACGAAATTCCCATTGGGCTGCTTTTTTTTTTTAAAGTTTAAGTATTTCTATGCAAGTCAGCCGCTAAACGATTGTTACCTTTATTAAAAATGTACACAGATTAATCAACTATTGCCCATAAATAAACCAATCAATTTTAAACCTAATTTTATGTGATTTATTTAACGTTTACATTGCATTGTAAACTTACAGTAAATTAAGAGAAAAGTGCATGACACCTTATAATTAGCTAACCTGTACATAAAACGATAGTTTCTTACCTGTATATTCTTCTTGTTCAGGTGCTTTCTCCTCAGGTTCAGAGGCAACTATCAGAAGGTAAAGAAACTTGTTATAGACAAACTAGAAACTTGGTTAACAAATAAAATAATACAGCAGTCTACTACATTCAAGAACCATTTTGGGAGCTTTTTAAATATGTTTTTATTATTTTCAGAGCTTTGTTTCATAAGTTTGAATTATGTTATGGTTTAACACTAAGCAGTAATTCCACAGAAATCCATAAATTGCTGGAACACACTATTTTAACTGACAAAGAAAGCATTGAACTTCAGGTAATGGAACAATTTATCAGTGATTACTAATAATTTCAGTTTAGTATTGTTGACACTTACTGTATTTTGACTAACTACCTAGTAGTGGTTTATTTTTTCAAACAAGGTGTTTAAGGAGTTCTGTGGGGAAGGCTCAAATATTTATATCACATGTTGCACGGTTTCAAATTTAGAGTAAAATTAAGTAAAAGCATATGAAATTTAAACCAATTATAGCTGAAGTTAAAGTTTCAAATGTTGCTAGACTTCAAAACAGGAAACTAAATACAGTAAGTGCAGACAAATCCAATTAAGGTACTGTGAAATGATTATTGATAAAAGCCCATTAAAATTACAAGAGCTTCATGAGTCTGTCAGATTCAAGAGTCTGCCGTTTAAAGTTAGGCATATAGGGGAAAATGTTTCCCTATCTATATCTGATTATTTATACCTGGAGAGGGAGGAAGGAGACTTGGCAACCACCACACATTTCACCTTCAACCAGATTTTTGTTCATAATAAGCTGCAGCAAAAAGTAGGGACTACTTAATTTTGCTAAAATAACACTTCTTATGCAAGCATTGATACTTTTAAATTGTGATGTCTAAATACCAATGTATACTAATCCCACTGGTGTACTAACCCATGGGTGATTTATTGACCCAATTTAATAGCATTACTAGAAAGAAAGAGGAAAAGAGGTTTGCAATATAGCAGCTTTTAAAATTTTAAGGCCTGGTATTAAGAACTACCACTGCTTAGATAAAAAAAAATTGGCTCCACAGTATGCAATTATTATTATGACTCATTTCAGTTCAAGTTTGGAGCTGGCCTGTCTTGCATACAACTATAAATTCTTGCTACCTCTTTAAATTATTGACACCCTATATCTTGGTTAATCCTTAGCTCTAGAAAAAAGAGTCTGACTACAGTAATCCCTCGTTTTACGAGCATAATAAAACTGCTCGTTAGGTGAAATCGCTTAATGAATTTGTAAAAACAATAAATAATGCACAGTTATGAAAAAGAAAATTAAAAGAGAAAATTAAATATGAAACAAATAAAAAAAAGCACTTAAGTAAAGAATAGACAGTAGAAGCAACTGGCAACCGCTACACCAACGAGAACGGTACGAAGACAAAGAAGGCTCACAGCACATGCTGGGATGGCGGTGGTAGTGGTGAATGTTGTGACGTACGCCTTGCGCAGACGCAATACAATCGTCCACTTTGCGAGCTCCCTTCTCGTAAGAGCAAAAATACGCTTGTTTAATGGAAAAACAGGTGTTAATTTCTGTGCCTCGTATAATTGAAATCTCGTATATCGGTAGCTCATATAGCGAGAGATTATTGATGTGGTATTGTTAAGTATAGTACATTTAGACCAGTGCTAATAGTCTCATTACCTTCTTCACCAGTGGTGTCTTCCACTAGATCTTCAGCAAACACAGTCTCCACAGCAAGCTCCTCCTCTCGTGACTCCTGCTGCTCTTCATTTCGTTCTTCCTCAGCATCTGCTTCCACAACCTGTGCCTCCATTTCTTCATACTGTTCTTCCATAGATGCAGACACATCAACTACCTGTTCCTCCTCTTCAATTATAGCCTTTTCCAATGGGACAGCCTCCTCCATCTCCTGCTCCAATGGGGCGGCCTCCTCAGTCTCCTCAGCTTTTTCTTCCTCGGATGGAGCCGCCTCCTCCTTTACCCTTTCCTCCTCTGTTGGGGAAGCCTCTTCTACTCTTTCCTCCTCTGTTGGGGAAGCCTCTTCTACTCTTTCCTCCTCTGTTGGGGAAGCCTCTTCTACTCTTTCCTCCTCTGTTGGGGCAGCCTCTTCTACTCTTTCCTCCTCTGTTGGGGAAGCCTCTTCTACTCTTTCCTCCTCTGTTGGGACAGCCTCTTCTACTCTTTCCTCATCTGTTGGGGAAGCCTCTTCTACTCTTTCCTCCTCTGTTGGGGAAGCCTCTTCTACTCTTTCCTCCTCTGTTGGGGAAGCCTCTTCTACTCTTTCCTCCTCTGTTGGGACAGCCTCTTCTACTCTTTCCTCCTCTGTTGGGGCAGCCTCTTCTACTCTTTCCTCCTCTGTTGGGGAAGCCTCTTCTACTCTTTCCTCCTCTGTTGGGGAAGCCTCTTCTACTCTTTCCTCCTCTGTTGGGGCAGCCTCTTCTACTCTTTCCTCCTCTGTTGGGGCAGCCTCTTCTACTCTTTCCTCCTCTGTTGGGGAAGCCTCTTCTACTCTTTCCTCCTCTGTTGGGGCAGCCTCTTCTACTCTTTCCTCCTCTGTTGGGGCAGCCTCTTCTACTCTTTCCTCCTCTGTTGGGGAAGCCTGTTCTACTCTTTCCTCCTCTGTTGGGGAAGCCTCTTCTACTCTTTCCTCCTCTGTTGGGGAAGCCTCTTCTACTCTTTCCTCCTCTGTTGGGGCAGCCTCTTCTACTCTTTCCTCCTCTGTTGGGGCAGCCTCTTCTACTCTTTCCTCTGTTGAGACCATCACTTCTTCCAGCATTTCTACCTCCTCTTCTTCTTCCTGCTCCTCCTCCTCTGGAAGCATGACTTCTTCAGCTGCTTCCACCCGGTGCTCAGTCTCCTCCTCCTGCAATTCCTCAAATGAAGCCTCTTCCTCTTCGGCCTCCTGCAATGGGATGTGCTCTTCCTCCAGGAGCTCCTCTTCTGGCGCTAGTTCCTCCTGCACGTCTTCCTCCTGCTCCACTCTCTCTTCTACAAAGTACACAGCTAAAATGTAAACTGGTCCCCTCTACATCCAACCATTTTTACACAGCTGTCTGTCCAAAACTAATCGATAAAGAAAACACTGGTACTAGGAGTCTGCTCATTTACTCATCTGTTTTTTAAATTAAAGATACTGGTATCGCCATGATCAAGATAAAATTAACCCACAACAGATACCAGATTAAACTTGATACCCGTAGTAAATTGCCAGTATTTTAATTTGAAAATCTTAATGTAATGTATATATAAAGTAGTTTTAGTTAAAACAAACACATTTTAATGGTTCAGTAGTACTGTATAATACATATATATAGATTGAATACATACCAGGTGGAGGATGTAAATTTTCGTGGGCCACATTTGCAGCAATTTCTTCTTCCACAACAGGCCTTTCAGGCTCTAATGGTTTTAATAGAAAACAGAGTTAACATCAAACAGCAAACTGAATCACGTGCATCAATGCAATATTTTACTAGTATTTGAAGAATAACCAGAATAAACAAAAATTAAACTAATGGCATTAAAGCAACTGTCTTGAAGACACTAATTTACTATTATATTATTTAAAACATTGTTTTGATGCCTTAACAAAAACATGTTTGCTTTTGTATACATTATTGACAATCACATTTACACTGCACACAGATACGTTCTAAGCCCAACACAGAAGCAATACAGATGAAACTACACTGTCTTTATTCCCAGTCAGTATATGTCTCTCCATTTTTTGTATCCCTTACTGGCACTTAATAATTTCATCACTGGTCCCCCTCAAATTCTGTTTAAGATCTATCAGTGCTTTGTTTGTATTTATACTATAAATTCAGTTTGCGATATGCAGATATTTCACAGACAAAACTATACATTAAACTATCTGTCCCCTGTACCCAGCCCCTTCATTTATTGCTGTGTGACCTACAGTAAAGGAACAAGGAGAATTGCTTATGATTTTAAAATACTGGTTAGCATTTAAAATGTTACAAACTGAACACTGGCTCTCTTCAGTATGACAGACTTTTTCATCCCTATATCAAGACATCCGCAGGCTTGTTCAAGAGCAGTAACTGTCTGTTTCCAGAAGGCAATGACCATAATTTATAAGCCTTCAAACAAGTTCATTCGAATTTACAGCTAAGTTTAAAATGAATACAAGCAAGGTAGCTCAATTTGTTCGGTTTTCCATGTTAAGTGTACTGAATATGCCTCAGATTTTCTTGACCCAGAAAAATCTCTCTATTACAACAACAAACGAGCGACAAACATTTTTAGAGAGCTGGTTAGACTGGAGAGAGATCTTTAGTCTCCCTGTGGAAAGGGACTCAATTAGTAGTGTTGATGGGAAGGGAGTTTCTTCAGTCAGTGTATAACGGTTTGAATAAA
The DNA here is from genome assembly GCF_017654505.1 of Polyodon spathula. Classification (NCBI taxonomy): domain Eukaryota; kingdom Metazoa; phylum Chordata; class Actinopteri; order Acipenseriformes; family Polyodontidae; genus Polyodon; species Polyodon spathula. The sequence goes on along the minus strand of NC_054537.1, from coordinate 20,471,932 downwards.
CGATCAATTCTGGATAAAAACAAATTTAAAAAAAAAAATAACGAATTATGGAAACAAAGTATAACTTGCCATTATGAATATTCAGCCTAAATAAAAAAGTTTGCTCTAAAACTAGTGTTATTGTTGCAGAACTTTGTGTCTTCCATGAGCATTAAAATACCTTACTGTAGTCATGTACAATGCAAAGTGTCTATATTTTAGCAAGTCTTTGTAATCCCGACACATTGTAGTGGAATGAAAATAATCTTAGTTTTAATTCCGTTCTTTCAACTCTAGGAGTACACATCTCTACTCAATCATTCAGCACTGTTCGTAATTTAGGTTACAAATGAACTTGAGACAGATCATTAAAATCCATAGATCCATTCAGGGATACCAAGATATTTAGCAAGCAAGGTGTCAGAGTGAAAAAATGTGGCAATAACCCCCCCCCCCCCCCCCCCCCCCCCCCCATCCTTTTGTAAATCTTCTGTTTCCATAATTTGTGTCGGTACTGAACTCAGACAGAGCATGTGATAGACCTCAGATGTGCTGGCATGCAGTATTGTAATGGGCTGTTGATCAGTATAAAAACACCTGTCATGTACAATGTTAAATATTGTGAAGAAAGACATCTGTCTGTAAACTAGATTCTCATATTACCTTCTTTTTCTTCTGGTAGCTGAACAATCTCCTCTTCTCCTCCAGAGGATGTTGAGTCCACAGGAATAGGTCTTTCTTTTAATCCTGCATTTTTTTTTTTAAATTTGACATTGATCCATGAAGGTATTATGGAGTATTGTTATACAGCAATTATTATACAGTCTAGGTGTAAATCATGCTGGTAGTGTGAGGTGCATAACCTACTTTTTATAGTTTATTACATGAAATACTGCACACTATACAACACTTTGATTTTCTGTTGTCCATTGGTAAAATAGATGGTGTATAATTGTACGTATCTTGGGGGTAGAAATATGTAATTTGAGTTTAGAGCCGCTGAAGCAATATTTTAAACATTTTTAGTCAAGTGTAGTGCTTCCATAACTTAACAAAACTGTATATTCAAAAATGTCCCTCAAATAAGAATAATAAATTAAAATAACAGACATGACTGACTTCAGTTCACTTCTTTTAGAAAGTAACATGGTATTGATATAGTTTTAGGTTTTTTTGTAAAGAAACTAAAGATTTGCACACTTTTCAGTGTGAGAAATATGAAGTGCTAGTTACATGGGCAATATGTAAACATGAAAAGCAATTTGTCACACCACACGTTTATTGTCTAACTTAACCAATGTAATCATATTTACAGTTTAGAAAAATCATTTCCCAGGAATAAACATTTTACGGCCCTGTACTGCTGTAGATTTGGCTGTTGACAATTACTCTTCATCAGTAATGCTTTAGCCCTGCAGGATCAATAAGGCAGTGTTTTCATTCTAAGTTTTTCTTAAACAATCTCTTGAGCTGCACTTCCAGATTGATTTTTAAGAATGAAGCAGTTTAAAACGGTTGTATTTAAAAAGAAAAGGTATGCAAGTAACACACATCTTCCCTCCCCTATGTAAGAATATGGGTGGCCCAGACAGGACTGAATGCTCTGCTCCTGTGATGTGTTGGATAATCAAACTTTTGTACTGTATAGACATGTAATACAGGTTATTGATAATACAGTATATGAACAGCATGTTGAAGTAACATGTTACAAATGTACAAGCAAAGTGGCAGTTTTAAAGTTACCAAGTAACTTATTTTATACCAACTAATTATATGCCAGAATTCATGAATAATATTCTAAACCTCTGAACAATATGTGCTACTGACAACAGCCTACCAAGTCCTATCACTGTTGTTTGTCGGGTTCTCTATTTATAAAATCCCAAGTGTAAAATATTTAGACGTCTTCATTAATGATTCCCCTGAGAGGGGAACAATAGATTTCTACATGATCCCCAAAGAGCTGGAGGAGTAAAACACAAACAACTTTTTTAAAGTTACCAAAGAAAAATCCATGAAAATCCTGCGTGTTTATTCAAGAGCAGTACATATAGATGTTTCAAGAATTTACACATATGCCTTTTCCTCTAAACCATATCTGCAAGAACTGTACCTATATGCATATCTAGCATATGGCCCAATGCATTATACAGCAGAATAAACATTGTGGATAGTGAAGTAAAAGACCTGTGTGACCCTCATGGTTATAAGCCAAGAAAGTTACAACTTAGATATACTGATAACTTACAAAACAATAGTTACAGTACTGCATTAGCAAAACTTGCACTGTATATTAATTTTAAATTAATTCAAAGCCATTACACATGTGACATGTACACTAATATAATATATATATATATATATATATTAAAAAAGTGAAAAACTTTTTTTTGTTTATGAAGACATCAGCTTCGCTTTTTTGGGGCAGCGTCGATAAGAGAAGTAACTACCAAGGCATTGCAGCTTTGTTGAGTGTTGATTCTGTATCCGGTTCAATCTTCCATTCTCTATGCAGGTCAGGCAGTCTCGGCTCTACTTGATTCTCGTTTTGCTTAAGGTCGCTTCATTTTTTATTTCCCTTTTCATTTTCCGTGGACTTTTTTGCCAGCAATTTATGAGAATTTTTAGCAGACTTGTCATCTTTGTTCTTCTTGTTTTTTGAACTTTTATCTACTTTTTCTTTTTTATTTGTGTCCTTAGTATTCTTATCAGGTTTCTTATTTGCATCTTTAGAGCTTTCGTCAGATTTCGTTGCATCTTTAGAGTTCTTACTGGAAGGCTTCTTCTCCTTGTCCTTCTTCTCAGTGTCCTTATTCCTGTCCTTATCCTTGTCTTCCTTATTGTCCTTTTTTTTGTCCTTATTCTTATCCTTATTCTTGTCCTTGTACTTATTCTGGTCCTTGTCCTTGCCCTTATTCTGGTCCTTGTCCTTGCCCTTGCCCTTATTCTGGTCCTTGTCCTTGTCTTTCAGATTAGCTTTCTCTGTTCCCGCTTTCTCCTTTGTCTTAGTTTTTTCCTTTATTACTGCAGTCTCCTTCCTGGATTTTTCTGCCTTAACTGCTTCCTTTTTCTCTGCCTTGTCTGCTTTTGCCTTCTCTATTTCTACCTTTTCCAGCTTGAGCTTTACCTTCTTTTTTGCCTCAACCTTCTCTCTTACTAGCCTCAGGTGTTCTTTTAACACGTCCCTTAACTTTTTCCCAAGATTGTTTTTGGGTGGAAGAGGAGCTGAAGGTTTAAAAGGCAGCCATTACAAGAATTTCAAGTTCATAATTATCAAATCACCATCATAACTCCAAACCTTCACACAGCCCTACCCCAGCTGGCAAGCCATGAAATATATGTGATTATCGTCAGCACAGAAAGAAGCGATTAAAAAGGTATGTGAATGCCAAGGGCACTGAGTAAATTCAATTCACCTTGAACAGTAACTAAGGTGGAGTTCAAATTGGGTTTACTTTTTAAGGTGACATGACAATTTTTTTAGCAATGTTAAAAAAAAATAAAAAAATAACATATTATTATTATTATTATTATTATTATTATTATTATTATTATGACAATTAAGATGCAATTAACAGATAGTTCTCGACTATCCATTAAAATATATATTTTTAAAGTGGTATATGAAAATGAGTCACCCAGGCAAAGAAGAAAATAATTAAAGCATCCAAATGGGGTAAAGGTCTGCTGAAAAAATCATACACAGCAAAAGCCTTTTCAGTAAAGCAAGTAATATTAGAGAAAAAAAATACACTGCACACAGTGATTGTTCTGAAATCAGGCTTTATTAGTATTATTGCACTTGGCATCACTAGACAGAATTTGTTTATACACATTGCTCAACCATGCCAAACCTGCTCATAACAGCATTCCAAAGCATCTAGGTCTTGAAGGCAAACAAAGTGAATCTTTGACACTAAGCAAAAATTTTGCTCCCAAGTTTTAGAGTGGTTTCCCTGCCTCTTTACAAAGGCACACATTATGGGTGTCCAAAACAATGCGTGAAGGCCAACACATGCTTGTCCAATTCTTAGAAGCTAACTAATCTCAGAACTTGATCTATTCAGCTCTTATAAGATGCCAATGACCATTAAGTGTTTCCTTATTTATTTGGAAATAACACATTACAGTACATATTACAACAGTACAACAATACCCTAAATACGAGTTGGCTACAATGTCTCTCTTGTTTCGCACTTATTTTTGTCTGGCAGTGTCAGTACAATACAATTTCCCCATGTCATTTTAACCTTCCTGCTAGGCAAGATAATGTTACATTGAACATGATTAAAATAAACCAAGATGAATATCACGATAATACTTAAACACGTTTTAGAATGTTGGTAAATGTACATTTACACTAAACAGTACTTCAAGACTTTAGAATATTGCTGATAGGTTTCATGACCCCAAACTTTAAATTAATCAAAATAAAACAAACCTGTATCATGCAAATCATGCTTCTAAAATTCATCCCACACAGACACTGCAGTCACTTTTTCCTTCAATACAGTTAAAAAAAAGTGATATAGCTAAGTTACCTTTCATTTTGACTTTTTTCTTAGCAACTCCTTCCGGCTTCTCGTCTGGTGTTTTTAAGAGAAAGCAGGTTACAAACTAGCAACATAGTCATAATATCTGAATATCAATAAGTGCTGCTGCATGGTTGGTTAACTTGAGTGAATTCTAGTCACTCCCAATGTGCAGAACCCAAAGGTAGAAATAAACAGTGTACCGATAAACTGGCAGCAAAACTGAAATGAATTGCTGTTCCACAACTTTACTGTAGATGCTCAATTAGGTTTATTTACTACAGAGGTTTTCTTTCTCCTGTTTTGGTTTTAACTTTGGAAATCCAAGTATTACTTCATTTTTCATGTGAAATCACACAATCACAGAGGCCACAATGAACTGTGAATCCCTGCAACCATTACAAATAATAAATGAACTTGCACAATATTGCTGGTTGTTTAATCTCTGACATGAAACAAAGCAGTTGCCAAAGGATTTTTTTTTTTTTTTTTTTTTTTTTTAATCCAGATACTTGGGTAGGCCGTTTTAATTTCAAGAAACTAGTAATATACACATGAAATCATGAAAGGACTATATCTGTAAATGTAGAGTTTTTATATTTGTAAAAAAAAAAAGCACAGGGCTGAACAGTGATGACACATGCAACCAACATTTTTCATAGCATTAACAGAAAAATAGCAACACACATGAATTCACATTGGGATGAACACGTCTAACGATCCATGATTTCACATGGATGATTATTTAAGACACTTCTACATACTGACATAGGGTGACACTTAACAACAACCACATTGGAAAGCCAAGAGAGCAAACACAGTATTGTCAGTACTTTTTGGACAAAGTACTGCACACAGACACATACTGTTAAATAAACAAATAAAAATAAATAATACTACTGTAATTGACTGGCTTTACGCGCATACATTGCCCCTCAAGATGCTACAGGCAAATGCAAACATGGAAAAGTGCCTTTCCCTTTTGTGTACTGGAATGTCAGGAAGGAAAAAAACAAAAACACAATTCAAAACAAGAAAATGAAGAAAACTGCACCACTAGCACTTGTCTCACTTAAAGATATCGTGTTCAACTGTCCTTATACTGAATGACCAACTAAGCAACAAATATTATTCATGTGCTTTGAAACAGAAAAACATTCAGCACTTGTAAATCACCATGACGCATAATGAAAGTATTGTGTTACAGTAGTTTAGGAACCAATACTGTATTACCTACATAAAACTACCGTAGCAGTAGAATTAAACAAGGCAGAACACAACTCGGCCTGCATTTTGCTCCACCTCTATAGTAGCATGCTAACTACAAATTCAGTAAACTCAGATTGTCTCATCTGAATGGCAATCGCAGTACAGTCTGAAGCAGATTGGAATCCTTTCTATTGGCACTATACCAGGCCTTTCTACTACAACTAGCAGAACTAAAAGAATAACTATATTCTACACCATATATGCACTTTGATGTACTTCACAAATATTTGACCGCTCACCTTCCACTAATACACATCACTAGTAATCAGTTTTTAAATAATCTAATGTTGAAGGCCGCCACAGATATTTGGGGTTCAGGTTGCAACTTTGCAACACCTTGTATGCATGATTATAAAAAGTAATGTCATTAACTGTAATTTCCGGGAATGGCAAACTGCTTGGTGTACAATTAGTCACCATTATTTGTGAATTTAAATCACTGTTTATCAAGCTCATGCTTAGCAAGCCCCATGCATTATACCATACTACTGAGGCACAAAAGTTGTGCTGAATAGGTTAAAATGTCCATATTTTATGTTCATTTGTCTTTTTTTTTTTTTTTTTTTTTAAATGACAATGCGATACTGTTTTGGGAAAACTCAAAAAATGCTTTCTTTTAATTGCTTTGGTTTCAATCAAAAGCAGCTGAATGTGTGTTTTACACTTGCAAGTAGAAAAGAGCGCGCACGCACACACACACACACATTTAAATGCCAATATACTCTGTAGTAAGAAAGACCAGCACTCACTTCACATCTTTAAAAAAGAAAAGATGACTGTTTATTTCTTCTTCTAAATTATTATTATTATTATTATTATTATTATTATTATTATTATTATTTTAAAAACAGCAGACACGCAAGCACAGACGGGTTGCAGCTAGATGGCTTCTTCAGTGTGTGCCAATATACAACTCACTGGAAAGCACCATTTACCCTCACCAAAATTAAATTATCTATTTATCATCCTGTATAAAAATACACAACAGGAAATATGAAAACACTGATAAGCATGTTTAATTAAGAAGACTAACTGTATCTCTGCTGATTATATTCCAAGGGTACATCAAAAGCCCTTAGTGGGCTACACTGAAAACAACCATTATGTAACAATTACTCGAGACTTTTATTTTAATAGCTTCTTAAAGATATTCGTTTCAGTGTGTTAGCCCAGTGAACTCCACAATACAGCTCTAAAATGGATATTAGTACCACATCAAATGAAAGAAATATAATGACCATTTTATCTGAGTATGGATAACAATAATGAGGCATAAATATCTGCCAACTAATAGAACATCAACATAACCTAAAGTTGTTAAATAAATAACACTAGTAATAATAATAATAATAATAATAATAATAATAATAATAATAATAATAATAATAATAATACAGGAGGTGTACTAGACACTTATTTTCTTTCAGGAATTAAAAACAGTAAACTGTAGTAGGTTGCTCTTCTGTTATAAACACTGCATAGAGAGGACATGCAAGATTAGAATATGTGAAACAAGGCCAACATACATACAGTTATATTTATGAGTCGCATTCAAAATTCTACAGTTAGTATATACTTGTTTGTAAAAACAAAACTGCATCCAATAAATGCAAAGCAGTGAATACAGAAGACTGGCTGCACTCACACGGATTACACTAAATGTGTAAAATATTAATGTTCCCTGCTGGAAACACCACTGCCAGAAGTCCCCAGAAGCCTTATTTCTCAACATTACTTTAGTTTGCTTGACAGAAGTGACCATCAGATTTCTTCTCCTTGAAGACAACAGGGGCTTGTTCACAGAGCTAAGCAAGCCAACTAGGTCTTCTGCAAGTTTTTTTTTTTTTTTTAGAACAGGGAAGGGGTTGGGGCGGTTATTGGTTTTGTAAATCTAAAATCACACAAGTCTTTTTTCCCTGAACCCCTTCATTCTGTGACGTACCAGCAACATCCTCTGCAGCTTCACTCTCTTCATCTTCTAGTATTTCAAAAGGAGTCATTACATCATAGAGAAAGGTGAGGAAGCCATAAAACCAATCAGAGCCCTCCTCTGCTAAAATATTAAGGACTTCCTCAAGGGAATCCAAATTCACATTACTGCCATCTTTGCTCAGGCCTACATCAGAATAAAAAGGAAAGAGAAAAAAGGAAAAAGTGGTGATACGGGAAAGGGGATACAGGACAAACGTAAACCAGAAAAATTCATTTGTTTAGAAAATGCAAGAGAAGGTAGAAAGGGATGACAACACAAGTGTTCTTCACAAAGAATGCCATGCCAAGTTCTCAATAAACAGATCTCTTGATCACTTGAATGCTTGTTTTTTTTTTTTTTTTTTCCTGAACCACGCTCCCCTAATTACGTGGTAGTTGGCTGTAAACTCTGCAAGCCACAAGTCCATGATTCAGGAATGCAATGCAGGGCATTTTCACATATCTCATACCAAGGTATTAAAGTGAAACAGCATAATTAATTGTCTGATTCCCACTGAAAATTGCAAAGCTTTTGCTTGGTAATGGATATATTTATACAGTGTACAACTACCGTAGCTTTTGGAGTACAACTGACATATTATTGAGGATGATGAAAGAGAGTACAAGAAATGCATCGAAGCATGTTATGATCTGTTTTTAATATCTGGCACATTGTGTAACAAACTCTGGAGTGCATGAATAATTCACCCACATAGTTCTACTGCGCCCGTGTGAATGTTGCCAGACCACAGCTGTAATAAAAGCAGATGCCACCATACTTCACAAGATTTTTAAAACACAGATTTTTTTTTTTTTTTAATGCTGTTTTTTTTATTTTACTATAAGTCATTGAGAACAGCCATGTGATATGAAAAAGCAAAATCTTTAAACTCATAACTGTATAATAACTGTAAAATTCAACAAGCTTGTGTTCTGAATTTGGCAACATAACATGCTTGTGTGATTACAATTTGCCCAGATATACAGAATATATTTCACTCTGTTTTAAAATGTGAAAAAAGGACAGTACAAAGCCACACTTAACCAGATTTTTTTCATTAAATATCTTACTATACTTTTTCTTGCTATAACGCTTTCTGTATACTGCTTGTTGCTTGTTTAGAACCGATACCGGGTCACTGAAACAGTGCAGGTTATCTATAGGAGCATGTAATGCAACTGGAATGAGAAAGTGTATGGAATGCATTGGAGGACATCTAAAAGAAACTTAAAACCGCAGAAGTTTACAAATCAAAGCCAATGGACCAGATTTATCATGGTGTTCATACCAAAATGCAACCTTCACAATTTTAATTAAGCAAAATAAAACTATTAGGATAAAATTACAAAATAGTTACTCAAGAACTCAAAATTAGTAAAGCTTTCCCTTCATTTCACAGAAATGGTACAAACTGCACTGTAGTGTACAAGATCTTGATAAATGTGGCCCAATACTGCTAAAATAAAAAAAAGGCTTCATAATGACAAATATGATGAAAATCAAATGCACAACACACCACAAGATTTCGCATGCTGCCAGTTTAACTATGTTTTAATTCATTTAAACTGGAATTCAAATTTAGAGTGATGTACTCATGCACATCCAAAACAAGAAAAGCAATAAACGATATAGACTGGCTAAATGCAAAGCACGTAAACCACTTTTTTTTTTTTTTTTTTTTTTTTTTTAAAGGCAGAAGTAAACCAAAGTCAGTCATGCTAAAAAAAAGAATTCTGGGGAAACAAACGTAACCCATTTTATAACATGCAAGAAAAGGTCAAAATGAAGCACTTGCCTAGCAATACTTTGGCATCCTCCACATCAAAATCTCCATCGCCATCGGCATCGTAGACTCCGAGTTTACCTAATAAAAAAGAAAAAATGTATAGTAAGGCTATAGTAAGGGGGGTGCTATTCAGTCAGTTGTCCCCAGTCTCAACCCTTTAAAGAATTAATCATCACTGATCATATTGGTAGTCTGAATACTGTACAGGTGTCACACATCCTCCATTCTCAACAACCTTCTGCCATAACTTGTAACAAACAATAGTATCAGAGACCATCTATTCTCAATATTTACATTTCAGAGAGAGTTTTTTTTTTCTTCTTTTAATATGTTGGGACTATTTACATTTGTCAGCAGGTTACCCCACAAATCATGCTGTAAGGCAGCGTTAGTAGCGTACTGGTGCTGTATACTGCTTATTGCAATGTGAAGACGTATGCAGAGGAATGTAGTGTTAGGAACCAATACTGCAGTCACTAAAACAGTGTGAGCTATCCATAGGAGCATATAACAAAACAAACTCATTACAGAAATGATAAAAAGTGTGTGGAATGGGTGAAAGCACGTTTTACAGCGATGTGAGGCTATATCTGAATTACAGTACACAGTTAAAAGTTTAATATTTAAAAAAAAACATTTCACTAATCTTTAAAAAAAAAAAAAAGAAAAAAAACAAAAAAAAAAAAAAAACCATTTCACCGCTCCTTTCAGAATGCTTGATCTCCTGAGTTTAAGGGGGGGGGGTGGGGGGGGGGGGGGGGGGGGGGGGGGGGGGGGGGGGGGGGGGGGGGGGGGGGGGGGGGGGGGGGGGGGGGGGGGGGGGGGGGGGGTGGTGGGGGGGGGGGGGTGGGGGGGGGGGGTGGGGGGGGTGGGGGGGGGGGGGGGGGGGGGGGGGGGGGGGGGGGGGGGGGGGGGGGGGGGTGGGGGGGGGGGGTGGGGGGGGGGGGGGGGGGGGGGGGGGGGGGGGGGGGGGGGGGGGGGGTTATGAAGTTCTGCATGCAGGTAGGTTTTGCAGACTGTTAAAAGAAACCAACAACAATGTAACATTGTGCTCTTATTATCTAACTTTATTTAGGACACCAAAAGAGACTGTTAAAATCCAAAAAATTCATGGATAGGAACAAATGGACTACAATTACCATGGTGTTCACACCAAAATACAATCTATAATAAAACTGTTAGTCTAATGTTTTCTATTTTTTTCTAATTTCATGTTTTTCTTTGGTTTGGGCCTTTGGTTTGAAAATGTGGTCAAATACGGTAGAGCCTCCATCAACTGGCTTCTTGCAGATGTTAAGGTGCACACTAACAACAAAACAAAGGCAACCCCAGCAGACACTTTTTATACGGGCAAAAATAAATAAATGCGTCTCCTGCAGACCTAAGTTGTGCATGTTGAACTTTCAAAGAAAGAAAGAAAAAGGTCAAGTGCTCAAGGAGAAAATGGAAGAAATGTTTTTGGTATGGTATTCATCTGCAATGTATATCCTACCTTGTAATACCTCAGATATGTTATAACGGAAGTCCTTTGCTCTGGCTGCATGCACAATAATAAAACAATAAAAACACAAGATATTACATGTTAGAGCACAGCAAACAACAGCAACATTAGTAGCAAACAGCTCCACAAAACAAACATTTACATTACCAGGAACACCTAAAAATAAAAACATGATTTCTTGAAGGTACTTTTGACTAACTAGTAATGCATGACCTGTACACTGAAACACAATAGTTACAGAAACACTGAATGCACAAGACATCCCTGTTGCACAATGGTATAACAGCCATATTTTATCCATAAATATACAGAACGTAAACATAATTTGAATTTTTGTAAATAAAGAAAAAAAAATCAAAATGTAATACTTACCGAGGACATCTTCATAATCTACCAGGTCAAACCAAACAACTGCAACCGAGGTCCACACTCCCAATAACGTGATTATCATAAACCACGTGAAGAATGAGCTCCCGATCAGGCCTTCCCCTTTCTTCCCATTCTTGAGTCCTGTTTGCTTCCCATCTAAAAATAAATTAAAACAGATATTTTTAAAATTTTAGTCCAAGTGTATATTTACTTTGGCACACATCACTGGAAAAAAACAAACAAATGTAAAGCCTTTGCACTTATTGTTTTTTTTTTTTTTTTTTTTTAACTGTTTAGCAATCTCTGCTATCCAGGCCTTAGCTACTTATTGTACATTAATGTACAGCACTGTATTAATGTACACAACAATGACTTAATTGTTTTAAGGTCTATCCTTCCTAAACTAACTGGCTTCTATATAAGCCTAAGCATACAAATGTACTTTGTACATTAACATATCGCATTGAAATCATAAATTGTGTGACTGTATATGGTAGCCAGCTGGCTTTACCAGCAAAGTGTATGCCATGGATGCCAGACGTAGGGCTACTGACTTTCCACGAATCGTGGTATTAGCCATTGGGAACGGATTTAGGCATTTTGGGAATTAAATATTTCTCCCCACAACTCCAGTTTTCTCCTTTTCTTTTCTCCACTACCCCCAGCCAAGTTCGAGTTATAATTTTATCATTTGACTTCACTGGCGTGTCTGCTGAAACTCAACATAGCTGCTGCATCAACGGAAAACAAATACAACTTTTCAGTAAAAGTTAAAAATCTGATTATCCACATGAGGATGGTGGGATACTATTCTTCAAGTTTCAGTGTCATTCGAGTGATTGTGTACAAGTCAATACTAGACTTGTTACAATAACAATAATAATCAAATAACTTACCGATTGGAAACCCACAATAACCAATGGATAACATTGTAATGACACTGAATAGTAAAAATGTGTCTTGTATATATTAAATTACTGCCAAGAACATAATCTGTGTTGTTGCTTCTAAATTACTGAGAATATGCGTCTGTGAACAAACACAGGATGCAGAGATGATGAGTACCCTGCTTTGTTAATGTATTTTATGCATATATTGTGTTCAGTCCCAACTGTAGCCGTCTATCTTGAGCAAAACTAATAACATTTAACATTACTACGCTGTCACGTGCCGCTGTTTTTTTTATTTTTTTTTACCTTTTTTCGTTTTTGATTGCTGTCCTAGTCTAAATGCTGCTAAATCGTAGCTCAACATACGTGACCTAACGAAACATTGCAGGTTGTACAAAATATTTTGCCACCAGTAAAATGTAAAATTATTGTACACGTTCCGCTGCAGTAATTATTGTTGATTATTTTTAAATTTAGGAGACTCGCAAAATGTTCACTCGCTTAACAATATCAGTTGAAATCTCTTAGGATACTAAACCTGCCCTGGATGCCCATATCTACCAGTCAGTGATGAGCCCAGAGTGGTTATTGGCTGCTGTTAAGTGTCAATCAATAAATCCTGTCCAGTTTTCTTTTTGAAATTGAAACAAACTCATCACATCAGGAACCTGCACCGATGCACATAACTTAATTGGATTTAAGTGCAGGGCAAAAGTACACAAAGACAGTGAAGAATGAATTTCAAGGTCCGTGTCATGTTTTTCAAAGCTGTGAAATAGGTTGGGCTTTAGTAACGTACTGTATAAGTGTCACCGAATCCACGTGGACAAAACTCTTCTCTGAGCACTCCAGTGTGTGAAAAGGGAGGCTACATCTAATGTAAATCTAAATGGCTATGCAAAGTCATGTAAAGTTTTGATTAAAATATAACAGCAAAAAGTGAAATGTATCACTGCTGCTTTCGATAACAGACGTTGGGCCACAATTCATGAATTGTAACCAACAGCAAATAATAAATAAAATAAATAAAAAAGAGCGATCAAATTATTTCCATGTGAATAGGTCACAATGTTAAAGTTTTCTCATTTGGACAGTTTTTTTTTTTTTTTTTTCCTTCTTAAATTTACCGTTATGTTTACACTGGAAATGTGTCTGGTTCGTACAATGCAGGTTACCGCGGTGCATCTTTCTAACGTTTACTCCCCTGGTCCCACTCTAGTCTGCTGAAAACAAATGCCAATTCTCTCCAAAACCTAAGATTGCTCAACGAAAAAAACTTCAGACTGGGTGTACATCTTTTTGGAAACTGTAGATAAAACGAGAGGTTTCTGTTTGTCTTTTTTCTCCTGTCATCTTTCTGAAACGTACTTATTAGACACTGTTTGCCTCTGTGCTGTAACCTTTCAGCTGTGGTTTGTTTATTTTTTTTTTTTAAATGGGCGGTGCTTTAACCTACTGGGTGCTCAGTTTTCGAAATAAAAGTGATTAGTGTTGACATATATTTTATGTTTCATACTTATTCTACCATAACACTTCTCTTGCATACTAAGTATTAAGAACATATTTTACTGAACCAGTACTGCTGTTATAGGTAGGCCTACTTCCCCAGCATTACACCCTGCTCCAACGCACGGCAGCGGTGTCATTGATAAAGAGCTTGTACGTATAATGATCTGGTAGTGGATTTTAATACAACTTTTGTTGAAGTAATAGGCATTACACAAATCATAAGATCACATTTTTCATTTACATTTAATGTGTGATTTATAGTATTCACACATTGTCAAACGGTTTCTGTTCAGGAAAAAAAAAAGAAAAAAAAACACCTGACAGTGCGTGAATGCCGCCTGACAACCTTCAAAGCTTCAGAACTACGTTTGAATTCCTAGCTAGTGAACGAACCTTCGAACACAGCTCTGTAAGACTCCAAACAAAACTTCATTATTTATAGCCGAGGCTGACAGGATCTACAGTAATTTCAAGATGACAAACCAAGTAACCGTTCTCAAAGTAGAGAAATAATATTTTTTTTTTTTTTTTAAAAAGGTCATAGTACTGTAGCATACAGGCCTAAACTAAATCACCCACACATTGAATCTTTGTATGCACATCAGAAGTGCAGGTTTTTTTTTTATTTTTATGGCTGATGCAGTGGCTTATTTCTTGGCAAATGTTAACTTTCAAATTTTACTGATGTCTTCTGTTGATTGTACAGTCCCTTTACTTGCAACTATTTACTCTGCAAGATAAACAGGCATGATCTTGTTATACTTGCAGCAGTTGTGGGTCTCTAAGTTCTGGGGAAGCAAAACAGAATAAAAGATAAAAACAACATGATCAAATTCATTAAGGTATAGTAACAAGGTACAGTACATTCTTAAATATAGTTTTGTAATGTAAAAACACACTTCTGTATGTAGCACACAAATCCAACTCCTAACTTATACAGCAGGTCCAGGCTGTTGCGTCAACAGTAAACCATGCAAAAGCATATTTAGTCTGCATTTAAAAAAACATAGCCAGGTCAGCACACATGGAGACACAACCTATAATAACCTTGTTCAGTGACCTTGTCACAAATACAAATAAACAATCAAAATAAAAGTTAATCTTTTTTTTATTTATTTACTTCATTTTTTTAAAGGAATACTTCATGTCATGTTAAATACAGTAGTATAAGCATTTAGAGATAAAATAAAAGGTTCATAATAAAAGACCACAGCTCTAGAAGGTATACCTTTACGGTTGTTTATAAAATCACTGAAACAATTATTCTACCTGTGTCTTCTGCCGTGTCACTAGACTCCCCCATCCATGCAGAAATCTCAGAGAGAGATTATCAGATTTAACCGTAAGAGACAGAAAAGCAATAAAATGCCTGTCGCTGCCCCGAAGCCCAAGGAAGCGTCAGCAGCAGACAGGTTTGCAAAGCTAACTCAGCTAGAATCTGAAACAGTAGCTACATGCTCAACAGGGTATTTTTAGACCAGCCCTCTTTACTGGCCAAACAAATTCAAGCACTCATATGGAAAGACTGCCTTCCCCTCCCTAACAAGTCAGACTGCTATCCCAAAGCCAGAAAGGACAGACTCTGTGACCTAAATGCAGAAACTGCCTCTTAAATCTCTCTGCAGAGTATATCACAGAATGGAAACAAAAGAACATGAAATAGGCTGGTATGCCAACAGTTCAGACTGTTTATCTACTGGACAGCAAGACAAAGAACACAAAAGCCTGCATGTGAGGCTCCCCTGTGTAATGTTAGTACAAACCGGCTCTCAATAGCACTTCAGTAGTTTGCCTCTGTCACCAAGATTTTCTTCAACCTTGTATGGGCAGTTCTGAAAAGCTATGGCCAACTGACAACAGTATACACTTATGTTTTTGAAATACCCTAACAAACTGTAATGCATCACAACAAAGGATGTTTGGGACAAAAGACAAAACTTTTCAGCATAGACTTATGTAATTTACAAGTTTTGATGAAGTAATCTTAATCTTTAACCAATAAGATGTTGGGTATGTTTTTAAAACTTATTTCTTGAATTCCTTTCCAAGAGATTCTATCTGAAACACATTTTTGCAGGTGATTCCTACTGGGGCATGTGACATATTTGTGTTACAGGTTAAGCCAAACTTCACATTCCAAATTGTCAGCACTCAGCAGGCTTCATGCAAAACTGACAAAGCTTTTTAAAAAACGAAAATGTCAAGGTTATTGTAACACCGAAGCGGTTCTGCATTAGCAGACACAGCAAAGTTTCCAGGATTTACCAGTTAAAAAGTCCTCACCAGAAATCCAATGTTCGTGCTGCAGCCTGTGCTATGGAAATACACAGGTTTGTGCTGCAAATAATTCAATTTAAGAGTTATTAAAACAGGTATTGCGTTAAAAAACATGGACATCCACATAACAATTCACATTAGGTATAAAGTATTTTTACATGTTTAAATAATAAACTTTTTAAAATTAAACTTCTAAAAAACTATAATTTTTCATTGAGAGCTACAGTAAGAGCTATGGTGGGCTGCTGTGCCTAATAGAGCTCAAAAGCTCAATAAAAAAAAAAAAAAAAGTTTGGGGAACCCTTGCTCCAGTTTAAATGTAAAAATCACATTCATGTCAGCGGCATTACTGCTGTGTACTGCGAGTTTCAAAATACAACATTAACCCATTTACATATTTTCAAAGATGATGAAGATGGGTGCGCAGAACGTATCTAAGTGTGTTACAATATATAGGACTTGTTTTTCAAATATGGCATGTTTCCCCATGAACGAGAAAAATACACAGGAGTCGCGCACATAATTCTGTGCCCACGTGTATGCTGCAGAGAACAGCAAAAATGATAACAGAGAAGACACCACACAAATTTTAATAACATTTAAAATATACAGAAAAGCAAGTGTGATCACAGTAAATCAATGAGATCATATAAGAACTGCAACTGATGACATAGAATAAACAAATTAATTTCTGTGTGATGTTTTGCTAATAGTACCATATTTCAATTGATGCTCCATGCATCATAGCAGTAATACTAGGAAAATGTGGTGTACAAAGTTTGCTAAATTAAAATGCATCAGCTAAAATATATTTCACGGTACATAATCTGTATTAGGGCTGTGTTCGACGGTTCGTTCTCTTGCCAGGAATTTGAAGTCAGTTCTAAAACTTCTAAGGTTCGTCAGGCTCATTCATGCACTGTGTTTTTGTTTTTTTTTCTCTACTAACAGAAAGGTTTGACAATGCGCAGCTGCCGTGCATTGGAGCAGGGTATATTATGCCACAGCACTGGGGTCTACCTCTAGTGGTTGCATTGCTTCAGTAAAATATGTACTGAATACCTTGTGTACAAGACATTGTAACAGAAGTGCTACGGTAGTATAAATATGAAACACCAACACAAATAATGTTAATTTTGAAAACTGAACTTTAGAAAAAATTAGTCAGGATTTGTGAGATTAATTAAAATGGTTTTGCTTTGGACATAAAATATAAACAGTAGTGAACAACCATAGTTCAGATAGAAATTACTTTTTAAAATCTGACTTTTTATTATTATTACAATGTTAAAGGGACATCTCATGCAGATGCACGCATATTATTTTCAGTTATTAAACATAAATCCTTTGTGTGTAATATATATATACACACACACACACACACACAGAGTATATATAATCAGAGGTGTTCCAATTTGAATGCAAGTTGTGCATTTTTGTTTAACTATTATGCTCAAGTGTGTTTTGTTATTGGATCGTCTGTTAAAAAACTTAAATATATGTTCTTTATTTCGAAAAAAAAAAACCCATCAATGCATCAATTATCGTCAATAAATTCCTATACAATAATCGAATAAGAAATTTGGTTGCAGATTGCACTACTAAAAAATGTATGTAGCATGGACAGACAAAATCCCAGATTTCAAATAGAAATATTATTTTTAAAAGTTTTTTTTTTTTTTTTTTTTTTTTTTTTTTTTAAAATAAGAAATATGGATTCAACTTATTATTTTAAGTTTGATCAAGGGCAAGGACCTGAATAGCATCAATTAGGTGTTTTGATATAATTACAGATGTATTATACCTATATGCAATGTGTTACTGTATATTAGATATTAATCCGTAAAATTGATAATCTAAAATCTTTAGACGGCTTGTTTAGTCCAGTTATAATTGATAATGGTTATTTTGAGCTGGTAGTTCCTGCAGTCCTTATAACATAACAGGTGACAGACACAGTTAAGGAAACCACATGTGAAAGGTGACCCTATAGTGAAACCAGACTAGTTTGCAGAATTATACTGAAAAACAAAAAAACAGACTTTGTTACTCATACTTGTTTATTCCTCATTACAGAGTAGAAATCAACAGAATACCAAATAAGCCACATCAGGCGAATACAAATGTGATCCAAAAAAGTGACTCATTTTATTGTAATTATTTTTGGTTTGTGAAACTCTTAATTTAGCTCTTACTCAGCCTGCACATACCCAAATGTCTAACTCATTAGTTCAGAGCTGATACACGAAGTCGTAGCAGATCCTGATCACCAAAATTATTACAGTTTTTTTTTTTTTTTTACAATCTGCTCTTCAGTGATTATGTACAGTAGTCTGTCAAACCGCTTTCGTCAGGCCCAATCCATCTGTTTGGTAACTTGGATTCTGCATGAATCAAACCTTTATATTATTCATCCCCCTCTGTGACACTTTCTTTCAGTCCTTCCACCACCTAAACAAAAGAAAAAAATATAATGCTTCCATAACTACAAACACTTAACCAAAGTTAACTGTAAAACTAATACAAACTGATTTGACAAAAGTTTATACTTTCCACAATTATTTCTAATGCACTTAAACAGCCAAATAAGTAAATTCTACAGAATTATTCTATCACATTTGTAATGATGTCAAGTTGTAAATTTAGAAGTTCAGCATTCCTTCAGTTTGGTTTAATTTGTCTCACATAAATGAAGTCATCTCTATTTGTG
The DNA here is from genome assembly GCF_017654505.1 of Polyodon spathula. NCBI lineage: Eukaryota > Metazoa > Chordata > Actinopteri > Acipenseriformes > Polyodontidae > Polyodon > Polyodon spathula. The sequence continues at coordinate 20,453,138 of NC_054537.1, read as the reverse complement.
GGATAATTTTCAAAGTCTTGGCAATGAATAGGCTTTAGATATTAGTTTAGGGTGCATCGCTTTCCTCTTCTAAGTGATGCTAAAGGTTTGAAGAGGCATGAGCAGACTCACGACAGAACTGAAATTACTGTTTGTAACGAGCAACATGACAGTCACCATAGAGTGCTTCAGGAAAACTGAATCATATCAGACTGCTACTCTTTCAGGAGAGAAAACACAACGCACCCTTACACATTATAAAAATACAAGTTTGGTAAATTGTTAGTATGATTAATTCTTTAAAACTCTGCTGTAGTGTTTGCTGTAGATGTTCAGGATATAAGAATTTATATCCTGAACATCACGTCATAAAAGCAGTTTATCATTATTATTTATTTTAAGAACAGTAACCAAGCTATATGCTTGCTTAGTCCTTAAGAAAACAAAGAAACAGCAACATATTCATACCTAGCCATCTCTGTTTCCTTGTTTCTTCTGTTCAGGTACAATCTTGCTGTTGTCAAAATCCAAATTCTCTGAAAAACTATAGTAAAATAAACTTATACACAAGAGTCATGGCTTAAAATGCCAATTTATTTGAACTATAAAGATCAAATGTACCTAAATTACCTTCAGTGTAGTTCTTCTCAACTGGTTTCTTCTCTGATGTTCCATTTTCATTGATGTGGTCCTTTTGCCATTCATGTAAAGCTGTATCTTGTCAAGATCACACACACACAACCATTTGGTCTATCAGATTAGTGCCACATTGCTTAACTTAATGCTCAAAGGTGCCATAAAGTTAAAACAGCAATAGTGACTTTCGATTATTGCAATATTGACTGAATAATTTTCTATGGCTTCAATGTAGCAATGCAGATCTCTGAAGGTTACATGCCAACATGATACATAGCAATAATGAAGACACATTGTTTCTGTGTCTCCTCTTAACTTGATTATCCGTCTACTCTTTTTTTTTTTTTTTGTTTTAAGTGAACCTCAAAATATGATCCCATATGTGTACCCTATGAAAAACAATTAAGAAGTTTGTCCCAGTCACAAATAAACCCCTTTACAAAGTCATATAAATCAAGATATGTATTGCTAAGCCTAAAATATACTGTATTTATTCAGAGTTTTATATTGCAAAATAAATAAACTACATTTGTAACTTTGGACAGACATATGGTGTCTGTCTTCGTTACATACGTGACTTAAGCAAATCTGTCATCAGTGAAGACATGACAGCTCAAGCATGGGAATTATAACAGTCTAAAAATAACATGAATAATGTCTCTTAATGTCCAAAATATCACACAACTCTCTTCAGGCATGTTGTAAATCAAAACTAACAGTTACAGAAGAGTTTATGACTCGTATGTAACATTTATAACGTATGTAAATTAGTAGACAGGCAACATGCCTTCCAGCTTCTTAGTGCCATGTGAAAGACTAAGTCCTTCTTGATGTAATACATCCTACTGTATAAGTAAGTAATACGCAGCTCTCTTAATCTTCCAATTTAGTTGTTCAATAAATTCACAGGATCTAAATGCTGTTACATATGTAATTTATTTTGGACAGCTACTGCTATTGAAAAGCTTGACCAGTAACAAAATACAGAAACTGGGATACTCAATGTCACTCTGCACTACACAAATTGAGTTTAAAAGACGTACCTTGACATGATATTACTAACAAATTAATTAATGTCTGTAAATAATGATTACATTGCCTGATAACGCATGTGACATTTTTGACAGACACAGTTAAGTACGAAGTACACATTTTCAGGACAGACTTTTTATTAACCTCTAGAACAAAGACACACAGTTATTCACTTCATTGCATATACATCATTACTCAGAGAAAGATTTTGCACAATCACTCCACCAGAACGTCCCATTTGCTACTATAAAAAAATGCTGGAAATTCTTAACATTTATATGCATTTTTTATATATATTTCTTTAACACTAAGTTTAGTAAATATGTAATATTTAACCATTATATGTGTATTATGATTATTAACAATTATCCTGTACAACTGATTAATTGAGTTTCAAAAATACTGTACAATATCAATGTATTTATCATATGCAGCTAAACATTTATTATGAATTTCAGGGTCTTCAAATCAATAATGTAAATTAGTCCTATTCTGTTAGTAAAACAAGTATTTCTATAAGAAAAGTATAGCAATGCTTACACTAAGTGCACCACCTGAAATATCAGTTCTGATGTCTTGTGGTTCAATAGAAAACTTACCTGGCTTGTCCATCAGTCCTGTTTTCAATCACCGAGAGGCGTTATATACTGCATTTACTGCAATACTGTGCTTTTACTATTTGTAATAATGGTCTAAAAACAGCCTGCTCAGGAGTAGCTCTTCAGTTATAGTTGCCTGCCATTGATATCTGAACAGAGCCTAGATTATACAAAGTGTCTTTGTAACCAGCACAATTTAGTGATCTGCAGCTTTGTATCAAGTTTACCATTTGTTTAGCTGGTGGTGCACTTCTCTGCAAAAGAGGGTGCTGTCATTTAGTAGTGTATAGACACTGTCCGATCTAGCCTACATAACAGACATCTGTGGCGGGCAACCAGAAGTGCATTTCCACAACTCACAGCAAAGCACCTTACAAAAGAGGGGTGTAGCTAATTAAATAACTTCATACAGCATACCCTTTTTGCAGTGTACTGTAGATCTCATGTGTGCAGTTATGAAAAAAGCACACTGTAGCAAACAAGCTTGCATCACACTACTATACCATAAATATATGGGTCAGTTGGCATGAATTTCCTGTGATTTCACCGAAAGGAATGTCACTCTCCAGGCGAAATGACCTTGGAAGTGTGACTAAGGAATAAAAATCAAGATATTTCCATGTAACAAAACCATCATGCAATTCAGCACACTGCATTCAGTTTCCATATTGAAATGTAGCCTAATGCTGCAGACCTACAATCTGTGGTTAACACTACAAAATCTGACCATCAAACAATCTTAACACAAGTTATGGGGGGAGGTTTAAAATGGTTTTCTACCTGGGCTAACCTGAAAGTTAATATAATTCAAAATGCCAGTCTAGTTCTCTTTTTTTGTATAATGAGGAAAAACTGGTTTACTTTAAGTATTAGGTAGTACTGTTCTGCTTGCTTCCCACACAATTAAATTAACAAGGGGAAATAAAAAAAAAGCCTGTATACCTGATGGTGTCAGTTATTTGTACTTTGTAAAGGAGTAATGGTAGACAACCATGAATATAAAAGTACAAATTACTCTGCAAGCAGTACTTTAAAAAAAATGTATGATCTATTATTGAAATAAATGCCCCCGATCTAACTACCGCCACCCTTCTTTAACATTATACCCTTCCATGCACTTTTAATACTAAATATCCTAGACAGGCTGCATGGTTTGTTAGATATTTTTCACAAAGAGCCCTGCTTATTTGTGTAACTAATAAAACAGTGGCAATGTTTAGATTCTACTGTTTACAGCCATGAAATAAATCAAGATGACGAGAATTACGGCATGATTTTGTCTCTGTGGCTGTATATTCTGTGGCAGGATCTTTCTTGTACAACACTAAGAAATTACAGAATATATATGTGTGTGTGTGTGTGTGTACTAAGAAGCCAATACACTAGTCTCCGCATATAGGAACACCTCTTAAAGAGAACACTTCGCCTAAGAGAACACCCTAAGGGGAAACAGATTGTAAATGCTCCGGCTAAAGGAACAGGAACTTAGCTTAAAACAACACCTTCTTGGCCTCGATAGCGATTCGTTCACAACCAATCCAGTACTGTTTTGTAACCTGACAACTCAGCATCAAACTTAAATTAAAATGGTTTATTTAGTCTTTTCAAAAGTGACTTGTCATCACAAGATTCTTGAGGCACACGGCTTGGTTTATTCATTTTTTCAAGAACCGTCGTCATATCATTGCCTCGTTTTTTATTTCCGATTTCCACAAGTACACCTCATTGCTACAAAATGGCATGTAAACAAACGGCAAAACCTGCCACTGTTTCTCTTGCTGCAAAAAATGTAAAATTGTTCAAACTCTTGAAAAAAACCTGAAATCAGACACAAGTCACCGATCAATTTGTTTTACCCATTCTGCCGAGTTGCTTTTCCATGCTGTTAAATAATGTTGTGCATGTCTTAAATGTTTTGGGTTTTTTTTGCCAACGTTGCTTATTTTTTATATGTAAAATTCCACATGTTTCATCATGCCATGTTTCATAACTAGTTTAAACAGCTGCTGGCTACATGATGCAGCACTTCTTTTGTAGCCAGTATTAGGACATCCAAAACCTGACATCCTGTTTTATTGCCGTGGGCAGCAGTAGCCAGGAGCACCAGGCAGTTGCAACATGGCACTACTTTACCTGTAGATCAACTTGGTATATAAAATCAGTTATCTTATCGAATGTATCTGCCTGGTGACTTAAAAACATTCACTCATATATCCTAAAAAGGAATAAAGAGAAACTCCCTAATTAATACATCAGCATAACCATTAACCTACACCCCTGAAACACTATAAAAGCCAAGCGGAGGTCAAAAATAAACATCACTAAGAAATACCACATAGAACAAATGTAAATTTGTGTGTTGCAGGGGGGCAGGTGAATGGTTACATGTGAGACTATTCTACCCCTGAGATTCTCTCCAGGGGGGCTTGTAACTCTTAACGAAAATATAAACACAAAAAAATGGAGAATTATAACAACGTGTTTTTTTTGCTGTTAGTTAAAAAATTATTTTATATAAGTGAATATATATAATGCTATATATAAATATATAGATAATATATAAGCATATTATATATATAAAGGAATTGGGAAAGCATATATATATTATAATTTAAATTGGGTTTTATATAGAGAGGTTGCAATCCCAGTAGATTGGGACAACAAGCTGCAAGTTTGCAGTACATATTTTAATTCTGTGTGCTCAAGTTGTTTGTTTATATGCGCAAAATTTTGACTTAAGCTTACACATTTCTAACAATTTACCACAGTACAAACACCATAGACAACAAGGAAACTGTTTTAATAAAACAGTTGTAAATCAAGATACCCTCATCCATTAACTATATTAATTACGTTGCCACAAAGCATGAAAAGACCCCAACAGTACTAATAAACTGACCTGCGAGATGCTGGTGAGGTTTGACCAACCACCACCAGCAGGCTAAATGAGATTTCATTTCCGGTGAATGTTTCCAGCAAAATGGAAGCAATCTGTTGTCCTGCAAAAGCAATATGATGCATCCAGACAATCGCATAGTTATCAATTATTTGATATTAGAATGCTGTATAAAGACAGGTGTCTCATAGCCATCTTACCAAATAAGCAACATACCTCTAAAGGTTTTGCTTTCATGTTAATGCTCCTTGTTGGGTAACAAACGATGGGGTTCAGTAACTGTCCCCGAGTCATAAGAATTTTTTTTTTTTTTTTTTAAGCGACTGCTTAAGCGCCAGCATCTTGTCCTTTTTATTCCCTCTCGGAAATGAGCCTATAGTATAATATCATTAACATGGCTGATGATAATGGATCCATCGAAATAAGCCACGTGTAACCCCTCCCACAATTCTCCACTTTTTGACACATGAGCACTAGTGGAAATGTGGAAAGTGACTTTCATCCTACTGAGCTGGCCTTTTGTTCTCCTAATTCCCCCCCTATACTAATAGATACTAACAATGCTTGCAGGCCACTGGGCTTTGATTTTCTTTTATTATTATTATTATTATTATTATTATTATTATTATTATTATTATTATTATTATTGTATAGTTACAGTTTGTGATTCAATAAATAAGTTCGTTAGCGATCTACAGTAATTCACTAGTACACAAAAAGTGGATTTTTCAGAATCTGATACGGAAATCTATTCTACTTAACAGTACGAGTAAAGAAAAACACCCACCTTAAATATTCTGATAACTGCAAAACTATACAACTTTAACATTGCGCTTTTTAGTTCAAATATCATTTATAAAACTATTTTAAAAAGAAGATTCGAAATGCTTAAAGGCTAGTTGCCTTTCAAACAATTACTAGATAGATAGATAGATAGATAGATAGATAGATAGATAGATAGATAGATCTATTAGACACACACACCCGCGCATGCTGGCCCTACAGTCTAGAAGGATAAGGAAATAAGGTTTGTTTGACCATTCCCGGCCGGCTGGCATGAATCGACAGAAACAATTGTTTATATTGGACATTACCTTATTGGTCATCACCGCTGAAAACTGAAGCATTGCAGTGCACGAACTGTACTAGTAGCATAGTGATCAGCGTTTGCTAATCAATTCAGTTACTGAACTACTACCACTACAAGAATATCATATTTCGGCAGTGCAAATTGTTATCATTGCAACATTTAGCATGAGTGCATCAGTGAATGAATGTACATTTTATCAGCCTGATTAACTCTTAGGTCACTCTGCATTACATAAAATAGCAAATTCCTTAAGAAAATGTATGATTGATACCTACCTTTTTTTGGTCCCGTACTGTGTCCTCTTGCGTTTTTCTTTTGAGCCATGTTACTTCAACACCAATAATAACTGATAACTTACTGCACACCACTACCAACCAAGATAAACTAGCCTGTGTCCTGCTTCCTCAATCTTAATGAATCCTAGGAAAACCAAATCCGCACCCCCTCAACCAAATACGCCCGCACACTGCTCTCTTTTTTTGACTGGCACTGGCTCTCTCCAGTCCACTGCAGTATAATGAACATTCCTCTGTTTAATGGAACAGTTTACCCAATCACATCAAAGAGGAGGGATTTGGTTGAACTGTGGTTTTAGAGATACACAGGTTAGCACCACCCATCTGCCAGCACTGGAACGTGGCAACATGGAAGGGATGGGTCTCGCGAGTGCATAGTTGTTGCTTGCTTGCTAGTGTGCTGAAGTTACGATGGAATCACTGTTGATACGGTTTCTTTTTGGTTACTTTGGATGAGATTTGCCGTGACGAAACTTCAGTTTCATATGGCTTGGAAGCAGTGATGTAGTCGAGGGTATACGCGGGTAAACAGCGTTTACCCACTTTTAATTTGGGCAATAATAGCGTTTACCCACTTCTCATGTAAGGGATACAGAGTTTACTCACTATACTCTCCTGTGATATGCAAGTCCAGGATTAAAGACAGCGGGTGCGTTCACAGAAATAATTCTTAGAAGATAATTGGCTAAATTGGTCAGATTCTGCACAGAATCTGCTCATAATGATCTCCGTGAACGCACCCAAGATATTGGTGTGTTCAGAGAATATGAGCTAACCCTACCCCTAAATCTATCCCAACGCTGTTATTTAATGCCAGAGGTCCTGGGTTCACGCCCGTCCTCCACCTGCCTGCGTGTGGATTGCCTCGCCCTGTGTGATGCGCCAGTCTGAGGGAACTGAGGTTCACAAAAAGTGTTCACTCCCCCCCCCCCCCCCCCCCCCCCCCAAATTGGACTTTTCCATATTTTATTGTGTTACAACATGGAATCAAAATTGATTTAATTAGGAGTTTTTGCCACTGATCAGCACAAAAAGTCCATAATGTCAAAGTGAAAAATAAAATCTACAAATTGTTCTATGGGCAAAAATTGCAGTGTCCAGATGTGCAAAGCTGGTAGAGACTTATCCAAATAGACTCATGGCTGTAATTTCTGCCAAAGGTGCCTCTACCAAATATTGACTCAAGGGGGTGAATATTTATGCAATCAATTATTTTCTGTTTTGTATTTGTAATTTAGTTTAGAACAATTTGTAGATTGTAATTTTCACTTTGACATTATGGACTTTTTTGTGTTGATCAGTGGCAAAAACTCCTAATTAAATCCAGTTTGATTCCATGTTGTAACACAATAAAATGTGGAAAAGTCTAAGGGGAGTGAATACTTTTGAGAGCCACTGTATTTTGAATGAACCATACTATCTGATGTCTTCCATTCTCAGAGTGTGGGGGGAAACAGATTTGTAAGTATACACAGGCTGGACGGCATTACTTCTGTATAAAGCAAACCTTATCAGTCTTATTCCAGAGTCATTTTGGGAATGATTCCTGACTGCATGGATGGTGAAATGCTTCCTAAATACACATAAATTAAGCCAAGGCATAGGGAAGAAGGGTTGGACAAACATTCCTAAATACACACACGGTAGAGACTGATACCTATATAAACACACACACACACACGGTAGAGACTGTGATTCCTATATAAATAAATACACACATGGTAGAAACTGTGACTCCTATATAATTAAACACACACGGTAGAGACTGTGACTCCTATATAAATACATATTTTATATATATATGGCTGGCTCTTATATTGCAATGTCCAAAAGAAAATAAACAGTTCAAACAAGGTTTCAAACAAAAACCAAACCACCAAAGCAAAATTGCTGATGTAAACCAACCGGACCAATAACCCCATCCAGTTGGTGAATAGGTAATTCCACCTGGGTTTTGGGTTTCTTCTTTAGGAACCCTTCTCCTACCCTTATTCCGCAGTCCAGTCCCTTTGCGAATCTCAGCAGCAGACAGGCCATTCCTCATAGCCCCTGCAGAGAACAGGGAATTGCAGATGCAAAGGACCACCACGTTATCCCGTTCCGATCTTATTGTAGATAATCCTCAGAAGTTCTCAGGCAGGCAAACAAAACAAACAACCCAACTGACTAGAGGCACATGCTCCCTTTTACCAGCCAGGCATTTGGCCGTTACAGGCTACAGGTGTGGGCCAATTAAGGCCAATGATAGTCTAACAATAGTCAAACCCTAATTGCCTACCTAACCACACCTGCAGCCTGTCGGTCCGTTAACTCCTTGACATCATGGCAGGCATGTATGCTGCCCACAGGTCCATCTGATCATTCCTGGCAACCTCTGTGGGCTCATACCAAGCCTGCCATGAATGACTCCTGGTGGTAAACTTGTGAGCTGGCTCATATATATATATATATATATATATATATATATATATATATATATATATCATATATATATATATATATATATATTTATATATATCGATAATATATATATATATATATTATATATATGCAATCAGTGTTATATATTGCAATCAGTGTTATGTAACAATGTTGTAACACATTGGTGGTTGTCTTCATATAACCCAGACAGAACACCTCTATATGGGTTTCACAGATACTGGACCCTATTTAGCAAATATGTGTGCAGCAGCTTCTGCTCAGGAAAAAACATGATTTAGAAGTCGGATCTCATGCGTGGGCTAAAGCATATCAAATGACAAATCATGCGCCCAGCCAATCAGAGCAAATTGGTGGTAGGAAGGTTACAACCAATAAGGATTCAACATTCCCTTTAAGAGCACCTGTGCATCTACGTTAGCGAAAGCGTGGCATTTTGAAACCCCCCAAAAAAGGAGACAAAAAACATTTTTAAAATGTCCAGCAGCCCAAGTGAAGAGGATGACCAAGCCCTTCAAGCAAGGCTACGTGAATACTTACAAAATAAAAAAAGTAATCTATATGGCTTTGTTAGACCTGCCTGGCACATGCAGCATCTGCAACCTCCACCACTGGGGCTTTAAGTTCAGCATCTGCTTCCATCAAACCCTGCAATTTTTCCTCTGTAAGTTCAACACCACATCCATTATGGACAGCTATGTTTTGTAAAACAAAAGCCAGGATGATATTGCTAACCTTCTGAGGAGTGTACTGGTCTGTTCCCCCTGAGACATTCAAACATCGGAATCGCATTTTGAGGATTCCAAATGTTAGCTCAATTACAGTACAAGCACATTTAAAGGTACTTATACCTCTATTCGGCATGGGGTCGTGGGGTTGAGCAGCAGTGTCAGTAGCCACTGCTTCAGTGAATACCTGTTGATACCAGCCTCTCAGACTGTCATCCCACTGAAACACAGCTGCAACCTGCAAATTAGCAAGGATAAGCAACTCATGAGTTGTCCATCAAATCAACAGTACAACGGTTACTCTTGAAATCAGGACTTACTGTGTTGCAGTAAGAATATCTCTGTTAAGAAAGGGGAAAAAGACTAAAAGGATAAAATATTCACAAGAACACAGAAACTGGACTATGGAACAATGATCAAGGTGCTTTGGACTGTTAATGGATCGACAACGACACCTGTGCCTTCTGCCAGTTCTGTTGTCAATTCAACACTTGTCTTCTTTCTATTCCTTAAGGATATTATCTTCAAGTATAGTTCATCATTGTTAGACAGCTTTTTGGGTCTTCCAGTCCTGGGTTTGTCAATTACAGATGATGTTTCTCTGTACTTGTTGATTATGCTTCGGATACCACACCTTGAAAATCAAGTGATACGAGTTATTTCACTCAATGTCTTTTTTTTCTTTATGCAAGTCAAGGTTGTTATAATAGTAGAAAACACCAGTGGAGGCTTTGAGTAAATTGTTGATACTGATAATGCATCAGAGTAGAAAAATGCAATATATAATTTTAGCAACTGGCATGTTCATGTAGCTTTCTACTTGATTAAGAACATAAAAACATAAGAAAGGTTACAAACGAAAGGAGGTCATTCGGCCCATCTTGCTTGTTTGGTTGTTAGTAGCTTATTGATCCCAGAATCTCATCAAGCAGCTTCTTGAAGGATCCCAGGTGGTCAGCTTCAACAACATAGTAGTTGGTTCCAGACTCTCACAATACTCTGTGTAAAAAGTGCCTCCTATTTTCTGTTCTGAATGTCCCTTTATCTAATCTCTATTTGTGACCCCTAGTCCTTGTTTCTTTTTTCAGGTCAAAAAAGTCCCCTGGATCGACACTGCTTTAGCAAGAAAGGATGGGACTATTTCCAACTGCACTTGCTACATGTACAGTAACTTTCGTATTACTTGGTACAGAGTGTAGGGGTCACTAGAAACCTTTCACAATTTCACCTCCAATGATTCTAAAATGACTGGGTCTTACCAATGATAATGATGTGGAAAAGGCTGTCTTTCAATTCAATTTACAATGTACATTCAGCTCAGCCTAGCAGATGCACTCCCTTTCAAGCTAACAGGATGGGACATGTTCAAATATTGTTTTATTCATTTTAACTTGGTTAACACCTTTGAAAGCAATCTTCTTTCTTTTGCAATTTCCTTTCTAATTGGATTATCTTCCTGCCTTTTCTTCACAAACCAACTTGATGGCTTTGTGGCTTTATTACATTCTATTAATAATTACTTGTAATATCTTGGAGTTGTATTCTTTTGTTCAATATTACCTAAAGACCAAACTTTAGCTTGTATATCAAAGTAGTACACTTTTACAGGCATATGGAAAAACATGCTGTAGCATTACACATTGTACAGCATATCCCCTAAAATGATGATTATACTTTATTTATAATTTAAAAAAAAAGCTTTTTGACAGAACATTGTGGCATTGGAAAGTGAATAAAAAGTAAATGTACTTACCAATTTGATTCTAAACCTCTCAGTTAACATGAAATGTTGTACAGTATGTCATGACAATCATTTTCATTTTGAGCATAGCTTACTGGTACATTCAAACATGTATTAAAGACTAACTCCCCATGTTTAATCATCAGGATATACAGAGCATCTGTCTACTGACACCGCTGTTAAACAATTAGACAATTCCTCATTATAGGCAGGTACAGTACACCCTCACTATAATGCCCTTCATTATAACGAACCTTCGGCTATAACGAACCTGGTCCCTGGACCCCAAATGATAATAATAATAATAATAATAATAATAATAGTGGTGGTTAGCGCTGCTACCTCACAGCACCAGGGTCCTGGGTTCAAATCTGGCCTAGGGGGTCTGTCTGTATGGAGTTTGCATGTTCTCTCCATGTCTGTGTGGGTTTTCTCTGGGTACTCCGGTTCCCTCCCACAGTCCAAAGACATGCTGTTCAGGTTGATTGGTCAGTCTAAATTGCCCTGTGTGTGTGTGTGTGTGGTGCCCTGCGATGGGCTTGTGTCCCGTCCAGCGTGTAGTCCTGCCTTGCGCCCTGTGTCTGCCAGGTTAGGCTCTGGCTCACCGTTACCCTGTAAAGGATTAAGCGGTGAATGATAATGGATGGATGGATAATAATAATAATAATAATAATAATAATAATAATAATATAAACACACACTCTTTTGTCCTAATAAAAATCGTGCACTGTGTAACTATGCCTCTGAAACGAAAATCCTTTTATGTTGCAACAAATCTGGAAACTGTATTGATCATTTGAAAAAAGTAGTAACACAGGCATATCAGTCATGTCAAAAAGCCCTTTTTTGGCTTGTTCAGCAACCATGCAACAAAGCAAAATTGAAAGAAAGAAATAACAACAAAAAACTCAGTTTGGGATTCTTGCATGTTTGATTAAGATTTGGTGCACTTTGAAACAGTTCATGTCAGATTGACTTTGAATAAAAGTCAACTTCAAGGGATTTTTGCTTTTTGTACTGCGTTTTAATTCTTCAGAATACTACATACATGAGACAAACAGGTACATGTAATTCTACTTTTATTCACAATCTCAGCTCATAAATTTACTCCAACAGTTTATCATTCATTGTGATTGTCCTTTTTCTATAACAAACCCCTCAATACAATGAACAAAAGGCTTGGACCCCAACAAGTTAATTATAGCAAGGGTGTACTGTATGACAGTACTATATATTCAGTTAAGGATTACTCTTTTAAAATGTTGGTGTGGTATACTGTGATAATACGAGTTGAAGTATAGTAAGGCATACTCTGGCTGGCCACTTTAATAGGCCTTGTACCTAACGTTGGGTAGGCCCCCTTTTGCCCTGATTACAGCTTTGAAATGACATGGCATAGATTCTTGAGGGATGTAAATTCATTCAGTGGTTATTAGTTGGTGCAATTGGTCCAGTGATAGGCAGAGGATCGTCATTCCAAACACGCACAGTAGGATTAAGATCTGGAGATTATGGTGGTCACAGAAGATGCTTGAAGTCTCTGTCATGCTCAATCAATCGTGAACAATTCTGGCATTGTGGATGGTCCCATGAGTAAACTGCAGCATTTGCTCACCCTTCCAGAATAATGAAGGGACCCAGAGTATACCAGACGAACACAACCCACACCAGGGCGATGCCAAATTCAGTTGGGTAGATTCATAAAGAGGCCAGGCTGTGTAAGGATGCCTGATACATAATAACACAGAAGCATGGCAAACTAAAAAGTATTAAAACTCAATATTGGCAGTATTGAAAACCTGTTTAGATCCATTGAACAGACCATAGGTTTTAAGATGCATGTATGTTCATGTACTCATTTCAGTCCGGTTGTTGTTTCCTGGCTCAGGAGATTATGTCACATTGGGACCAATGCACTGTAAGTATTTGACTATCAAAACAATCATATCAGTTACAATATTAAAGTCTTAACCACAACACTTTACCAAAAAAAGTAGCTAATGTGTAGCCAAAAACAATTGTATGTGTTGTAAAGATTACAAATACCTTTCCATCTACTATAACAGCCAGGTGTAATATTTATCTAGAAAATCTCAAAGCTTTCACAAACACGTCTGGCTTTCACAATACAATATACACAATTGCTGTCACTGCTTGTGGTGTGGTCCTGCCATTGATTGTTGCTCCTTGCTTTTAAAATGCCATTTCAAATGTTTGGATATTTTAATAAAAAAAGACTCATTCTAGACTGGGTGACAATTACATTTATTAAAAACAGCACAGCAATGCTCCACACAGTGAAGAGAAACAAGCATTATAAATCTTGAAATACACAAGAACAATACATTAATGCAATTATACAAAACATGCCTTAAAAATAATAAGCAATCAAAATGCAACAGATCAAGTGGGAGTGGGGTGGCAAAACTACCCAGCAAGTTGATCTGTAAACGGGACTTATCAGCATACTTAATATATAGCTCACAAATATGTAAACCAGCTAATTAAGCACACTCCTCTTAATTAAAACCCACCTTTCTGAACAGGGGTTCACATTGATCCACTCGTCTTGGGTTTATTAATCAACATGCTGATTGTTACCAAATATCTTCGACCAATTGCACTTGCTGTCATCTGTGTTTTATCTGAGAGAAACACTTAAAACTAAGTGAGTACTAAGTACTAAAAATATTTTCCAACCATCCATATTGCACAAGAGACACAACAGTCGTAATAAAGTAGTCAGTGGATATTGGCAACACAATTGTTTTTCCTGCTCTTGTAGCACTTTGACAGTCACCATTATACTACAAATGAAAAGGGAGCCAGTTGGTTAAACCACCCCTCTTCTGCTGCTTGTTTAATTAATGTGGATGTAAAACGAAACACCATTAGCATTATCTGTTCAACTAGAAACATTCATGAGCAATCGTCACCTTACAGTACATTGTATTCTCAGGAGAATGGTTGCCTGAGCACACATAAAGAGAAACCAGTCTGAAAATAAATTTTGTCAGGCACAATGGCTGACTCTGTGTAGCTGCCCTGCATCCACAACTGCTGTTAACATGTACATTATAACCCGGAGGCAGCTCAAAAACTGAAGGTTTTTGCATGTCAGAACTTGAATGCAGTTCAGTGAAGTGGTATAAAAAAAAAACCTTTAACCAGCTTTAAAATCTGCAAACAGATTAGGGTTGGTTGGTTTTTAAGTGTGTCAGTTGCTTAGAAATAACATAGATAAACACAAAGTGGGTCATTGTTTGCTCTCCTTTTGTTCAGTTGACGCCTTTGACCCTCCTTAGATTATCTAAAACAGGCCTAAAGTCCTTTCAAAACATTTAATGTTTATTTTATTTTACAGAAGAAACTCACTCATATTTAACATCATCTTTATGGGCGTGGATTGGAGTGGAAAATAGATCTCAGTATGTCCGTCTTTATTTGGTTTAGAAAGGCTGGTGATGTGCCCATTAATGCACACCTGACAGCCCTACCTTCTCAGATTTATAACTTGGACAACATATTTCTGTGGTCTGTCAGATAAAGTACATTTTAAACTACTCGATCACCTGGGGAAAGCCCTTTTAAAAAGTCAAAATCCTAATTTGAAACTGAAATACTATTCAGAGAACAGGGGAAAAGTGACAGGGACTCAAAGAAGGTTGTGTTCTGCAGAACGCAACTTGTGGCCTGGGCCATATAGTGGTGTACAAACTTGGATATATATATGATCCCCTGAGTTACAGGTAGCAGTTCAGGCAAGAAAAAAAGGTGGATGAACATATGTGTAGGAGTGTCCCACCCCATTGTATTTATTTGTTTATTATTGTTATGATTCATTTATTATATCACTGTGAAAAGCTGTGTTATTGTTTATATTTTAAAAACCTTGTGAGGACGCGTGACTGTCAGCTACTGATTATTTAACTGGCTGGCAGTCACACAGACTTAATAAACTCATGCAGACTATACCCCTCAGCCAAAATATAAAAGATATGCAGCTTTTCTGAAAGAGGAGATAGTGTTCAGAAGTGGAGAATGAAAGTAGAGAGAGAGGGAGAGAGAAGGTAATTTAATAAATAAGTACTGTAGACAAATCCTTGTCAATGCTTCCATTGGTTCACATTATTTGATAGACAGTCACACAAAAAGGGTGTGTTAGAAATGCAATGTATCCACCCATTTCATTATCAAAGGATTTTACATTTATCATTTAAATCTCCTATTCAATATAACTTTAGTTACATCCATTAGAGAAGCATATACATTTTAATTTCACTCTCTATACAAAACTACAAATATAAGCATATAAAACAAATCATAATACAATCAAAGGATAATATTCAAAAAATGGTTATTTGTTTATAATATTCATTTAGAACACAATAAACCCTTCAGGTTTATTGGGAGACTTACTTAAAATAATTATTAAAGTTGTGTCTACAAGTTTTGTATTTAAAAATGATTCTTAAAGCATTTTAACTAACTTTTAACACAATAATGGTACAACTGCATAGTAGCTTGACAAGTTTTATGACACCTTAGGAGACTAGACAATCAGATAGCATTTTGGAAGGCAAGCTTCAAACTGTTAACACAGTTTGTGACCTGTGCCTTGGTCTAATCAGCAAGCTTTGAAGTAGATCTAGTTAAGAATGTTCTGGAATCGGTGTTAACAACCCAATAACCACAGCATGTCAGACAAGAGTCTGAATTAAACATCTGGGAAATGCTTATATTAAAATGAATTTAACTTTGAATTTCCTTGACAAAATTCAAGCAAACTATGACTTTTTAGGCCTTATTCACAATGCTTTAATTCACCTGGTGAAAATAAAACGATTAATTCGACCAATTTTCACGTAACTAAATTCCCCTAATTCACAAACCCAATTCGTCTAATTTTCAGAATGCGAAATTATAAAAATTGGAAACTAAATTAATCTATTTAAAAGAGGCGTAATACATCTTATACGCCCAATTTCTATCAGTTGGAGGAAAGAGGAAAAAACATGTTCGGTGGAGAAAAATTCTGAAAAGGGCAAAACCTATGAAGCCAGGTTTACAAATGAAGAATCTTAAGTTCTGGTTGGAAAAATTTCACATTATTATAACAAACTATTTGGTTCCGAAAGTTTAAGGATGACAGGACGGGAAAAATACAAAACCTGGAGATTAATCACAATCAATGCAGGTACATGCAGTGTTCTTTGTAAAAAGAAGCATTGCTTGAGTTGAAAAAAGATGGCAAGATATTAAACTTTCAACAAAAAAGCTGTGGGACTGTCTATAAATCCAGTGGTGCTAAACCCCTTGGAAGAGAGGGTCGCATCTTTACTTTGCATTGCCACTGTTCAGGTTTGAGAGGATTATACACAGGTTCTGCACTTTACAATCAATTACTCCATGGGAAATGTCACAGCAGTGTCACCTGAAGGGCAGTCATGCTCTACCAGTCTCAACCAGTCAAAGGGAATGAACAAATCTCATCTGGAAAGAAGCCAACCCAAGCTAACCAGCCCAGGGACAATCAGTACAGAAGAGGATAGCTCACTGTTGATGGCATGTGGGCTCGCTTTGTATAATAGTAAACATATTTGTAAGAAAGTTCTTAAGAAAGTTATTATTTTAGTTATTTAATTAAGTGTTTTGATAATTAAAATGCAAGCCTATGCAATGTGTGTTTGATAACAAACCATAACTGAATCTAAATATTGTTTATTACATTAGGTTAACTACAACACAATAATCTGTTTTTTTATGTTTATTAAGAAATCAGCACAATCGTATGCATATTTTTCTTTTAATACTGCTGTGTATATGCACTACTACAAGATAGGCTATAGTATGCCAGAGCAGCACAATACTTCTGTCTAAAACAGAAACGTCAACAGAAATCATTCAAATAAAGGAAATAAATGAACAACATAGGCTGTTCCATTATTTATTCTGTAATAAAACTAAAACTTTGTGAAATGTAGCTCTGGTTCTTTAAATTGTTTGTGTTCACTGTTCACAACAAAACTATTATAACTGAAAAAAAGATACAACTAACAAGTCTATTTATTTGCATTTTTATAGATGACACCATAGTTCAGGCATTAACCCAAATGCCATCCACGGAGGACTGTTCTTTCACTGAGGAAAGTCCGCATCTAGATGTAAATTTCACAGGAGAAGCCACAGGAGAGAAGGCACCACTAAGGGAAATAAGACTGGTCTGGTTACCGGGCAGGTGTATGCCACCACAACTACTCCCGCAGCCAGTACATCAGGCCAGCAGGCAGCCGCTCCAGTCAGTGAAACTCGGCAGGAGCATTCTCAGATTTTTTAATGAAATAAAAGCATTCATGCAACCATTCACGGATACCTTATCCTCAGTCAGTACCAAACTCAGCAATTTGGATAAACATTTGACCAATATCGAGTGAGAGAAGCAAGGTTCCGCAGTTACAGTATTTTCCTCCATTCCTGCAATAAACTCAGCCGCCGCAGCAGCTGCAGTGAATTTCGGTTTTATCAACCCGGTCCCTACAGCCGATCCTCCACTCCACGATCTATTTTGGCATCCGATAGCCACATCATCAGCTGGGCCCAACTTGATTTAGATCTACTCAACAGGATTTTCAGTGGTCTTAGAGCCCAGAGTCCACGGTTCCACCGGCCACTCAACCTCTCTCCCCGAAACCTGCCATTGCATCAACCTCCTCCAGATCAACAGTTTGCAACATTCTTCCCCGTTTCTCTAATAGAATCTTAATCCCTAACTTCATCCATTCTTCAGCCCACCAGACAATCCACAAGGGAAAACAAATTCAGGTGAAGAATCAAATATGCAGGAGGAAGGCAAATCTGTAATTATTTCAACACAGGTATATGCTCCTTCCAACAAAAACATCCCATATGTGCAGCTTATTTGGGGACACTCATTTTAAAGCCATTTGCCTGGTAGCGCCAAAATAACTTTCTCTAACACATAGTCTCCACTCCCATAAATATTTCCATTTTAAAACAAAACCTTCTGAATCATCCAGACAAGATCTTCTTCAACTATTTAATTGATGGACTAGAGAACAGTTTTTCAACCAGACTTAGTCAAATCCTTCTTTCTTCCTTCCAAAGCAAAAACCTCCATACTGCTATTCAAGAACCCAAGACAGTGCAGTCTCTTATCCAAAAAGAGATTAAGAAAGGATTCATGGTTGGCCCGTTCTCATCTCCCCCATTTCCAATCTACATGATTAACCCTATCGACATCGCCACTCAGAAAATGTCATGGAAAAAAATGTCTCATCATAGAGTTGTCAGCACCACAGGGATCAAGCACCAGTAGCAGCAACTTGCTCATTCCTCATGATCAATTTTTTCTACAATACATTACCATCTCAGATGCAATTCATTCAATTCAATTAGCAGGTGGTGGCTCCTGGTTAGCAAAAGCAGATATATCAGACGCATTTAAAGTAATGCCAATTCTTCCTTCTCTTCGTCACCCATTCAGGATCTGCTGGGAAAAAAAAAAAAAAAAATTTCTACACAGTTAACTTTTGGCTGCCTCAGTAGCCCTAAAATATCTGATACACTTTCAGAAGCTTTATGGTGGATACTTCTCAATTCATATCATGTTCTATTTTTGCTCCACCTACTTGATGATGTTCTCTTGTTTTATCCTCCCTCAGATCCTCCAGCAGAAGCGATCACCATCTTAAAAGTTAATTTTCAAAAGTTGGCATCCCACTTTCAGAAGAAAAAAACAATCGCCCCCCTTCATTCACTGGAGCACTGCTCTCTTTGCTGGGCCATTTCAATTTTGCAATTTGCATTATCCCCCTGGTATGGACCTTTACATCTTGACTACTTGCTCTTTCATCAACAGCAAAAAACTTGGACTCCTACATCAATCCAGTTCCAGTTCACATGTTATTATGCAATTACTGCAGCGGTTAATATGGATTTCAGTATCAAATAATTTTCTAATCCAAGAACACTAGCTACCGGGCATTTATAATAATGCAGATGATGTTCTTTCTCATTTACAGATTTACAGATTTTACTGTCTGGTTCCTACAGCTCTGTTAACTCCAGCAGTAACACCCCAGTTCAACCAGCTAATTTTCAACAGAACCCAATTATCAGCACACTACTTAATACAGCGCAAGCATACATGGCTGCATCACTCGCTCCTTCCATGAGATCCTCTTATTCCACCAGCTGGACCACCTATTTTACTTTCTGCTCCCAAAGCAGGATTAATCCAACCCCATTTAATCAGGGCTGGATTATGGCTTTTATAATGCACGCAAAGGACTTTTTACATCATGCACCAGCTACAATCAAATCATATCTGTCAGGAATACAATACCAATTTCACTTGATGTCGATTACCTCCCCAACTCTCCTATCAATGATAGCTGTCCGTCTCCTCCTGTACGGGATCTCTAAGACCTCTCCGACCGCTTCTCCTTCTCATCTGCCTATCTCTATAGATATTCAATTTGATTTCAATTCTCCGTCAAGGCTGCTTCTCTACATTTGATTACCTAAAAATGGAAACTATATGTCTAATTGCATTTTTTGGTTTAAGATGCTCAGAATATGCAATTCCTTCTATTGCCAGCTTTCCTACGCTGGGTATTCACTGCAGTGATCTCATGCTCATCTTAGATTCCCACTTTATCCTCTTCTTGTGCATTTCCAAAAGAGATCAACTTTGGCAAGGTCAATTTATTCAGCTATCAAAAATTGACTCTCCTCTATGCCCATATGCTTCCATGCAGAAATGCATTGCAGAACGCAAACCTATTTAAAATTCTGACCCCCTGTTCATCGATTCAAGCTGGACTGTTATCTAGACATTGGTTCACATCTCATCTGGCCATGTTGGTTTCCAAAGCAGGACTTCTCCCACAATTCTATACTCCTCATTCATTCAGAATCGCCTGATTAAATACTATGCGAATAAGGAGAAATCAAGTTTAAATTATTCATGAGCCACTCGTAATGTGAGTAATCGCACAACATTCCAATATTCCTGAAACCACGTCGAAATTGACATTGACAGCTATTGGTGAATAAGGGTGTTGCTAAATATGTGCTTAGTCTGACTAAAACAAACAAAAATGGTGTAAAATTGTGTCGAAAATGTTTAGTGAATGAGGCCCTTAATCTCTGAAACTGAGGGAATGTGGACAAGTAGCAAGTAATCACCTCTACCTGTGAACTAGCAGATGACACTCTTTGCTTGCTATTCCTCTAAAGAAAGGCAAAATTATTTATAACTGCTAATGAATGACACAATATTATTGTTAATAAACTAAATAAGAGAGACTACAGAAACAAAACATTGACACCTACTACCAAACCTTGTCAGGCAGAAGTGTCCACCTGGTTTTTGGTTGCTTTACATGTAACATTACAGTTTAAAATGCAGACTGACTTCTTCAAATAGGTTGCAGTGTACAATATAGATACATTTAATTGCATGGTCAAAGCTTATACTGAAGGGTTATTTTGGGTCACAGTATGTTTGTTTATCTTAACGTGTGAAAATAATCACATTTCAGAATATGTCCCCATCTCAAATTGAGTTTGACATGTACATAAGAACATAAGAAAGTTTACAAACGAGAGGAGGCCATTCGGCCCATCTTGCTCGTTTGGTTGTTAGTAGCTTATTGATCCCAAAATCTCATCAAGCAGCTTCTTGAAGGATCCCAGGGTGTCAGCTTCAACAACATTACTGGGGAGTTGATTCCAGACCCTCACAATTCTCTGTGTAAAAAAGTGTCTCCTATTTTCTGTTCTGAATGCCCCTTTTTCTAAACTCCATTTGTGACCCCTGGTCCTTGTTTCTTTTTTCAGGCTGAAAAAGTCCCTTGGGTCGACACTGTCAATACCTTTTAGAATTTTGAATGCTTGAATTAGGTCGCCACGTAGTCTTCTTTGTTCAAGACTGAACAGATTCAATTCTTTTAGCCTGTCTGCATATGACATGCCTTTTAAGCCCGGAATAATTCTGGTCGCTCTTCTTTGCACTCTTTCTAGAGCAGCAATATCTTTTTTATAGTGAGGTGACCAGAACTGAACACAATATTCAAGATGAGGTCTTACTAGTGCATTGTACAGTTTTAACATTACTTCCCTTGATTTAAATTCAACACTTTTCACAATGTATCCGAGCATCTTGTTAGCCTTTTTTATAGCTTCCCCACATTGTCTAGATGAAGACATTTCTGAGTCAACAAAAACTCCTAGGTCTTTTTCATAGATTCCTTCTCCAATTTCAATATCTCCCATATGATATTTATAATGTACATTTTTATTTCCTGCGTGCAGTACCTTACACTTTTCTCTATTAAATGTCATTTGCCATGTGTCTGCCCAGTTCTGAATCTTGTCTAGATCATTTTGAATGACCTTTGCTGCTGCAACAGTGTTTGCCACTCCTCCTACTTTTGTGACGTCTGCAAATTTAACAAGTTTGCTTACTATACCAAAATCTAAATCATTAATGTAGATTAGGAATAGCAGAGGACCTAATACTGATCCCTGTGGTACACCGCTGGTTACCACACTCCATTCTGAGGTTTTTCCTCTAATCAGTACTTTCTGTTTTCTACATGTTAACCACTCCCTAATCCATGTACATGTGTTTCCTTGAATCCCAACTGCGTTCAGTTTGAGAATTAATCTTTTGTGCGGGACTTTGTCAAAAGCTTTCTGGAAATCTAAATAAACCATGTCATATGCTTTGCAATTATCCATTATGGATGTTGCATCCTCAAAAAAATCAAGCAAGTTAGTTAGACACGATCTCCCTTTCCTAAAACCATGTTGACTGTCTCCCAGGACCCTGTTACCATATAGGTAATTTTCCATTTTGGATCTTATTATAGTTTCCATAAGTTTGCATATAATAGAAGTCAGGCTTACTGGTCTGTAGTTACCTGGTTCAGTTTTGTTTCCCTTTTTGTGGATCGGTATTACGTTTGCAATTTTCCAGTCTGTCGGTACCACCCCTGTGTCAAGAGACTGCTGCATGATCTTGGTTAGCGGTTTGTAAATTACTTCTTTCACTTCTTTGAGTACTACTGGGATGTCATCAACTCTGATATGTTGAGATATTTCAGCAGGAAGCTATATATTGGTATAAACTACAGGTCATCGTAGAACTTGGTGTTGTAGAGTAGGAATATTTTGTTTGATTGATTGATTGATTATTATGGATTGTTTTGGAGAGCCGGTTACTCAATAAACTGCAGGAAATGTAATAACATCTCGGGCAATACCCACTGATCCGTACTTTTTATATATGCTTATATTTGCACTTAAATCAGTCTCCATAAGTAATTGTTGAAGTATTAGAACAGACTGGCGACAATAACCTTAACAAAAATAAATACAAATAAAACCTCAGATTTCAGCACCTACAACATACAAACATACAAGCTCAGACACTGTATATGTTAAATATGTAAAATATATAAAACCCAAATTTGGCAGACTAAGAGTGTCGTTTATGTGTTTTTATTAGGAGCAAAGTAGAAAGTGATAACAAAAAGGGAAATGTATTTTGTAGAAAGTCCACACCTGTGTAGATCCTCTTGATCCCTGATAGGCAGATGGTTTCCAATAAACTAAATACTATAAAATATAAAATAATAATGCTTGAAGTGAAATCAGCAGTCACTGTTTCCTTTATGTACCATAATTGTTGGTCTTCAGTTTCACATCCAAGAAACCCAAAAGCTATTAGCTTAACAACTTCAGAGATGTTTCCAATACTCCCAAAGTCTCTTTACAACGTGAAGGGCGTCACCAAGTCTCGTTTAAACAGGAACAGGCTGGCAACAGGCTGGGGTCCAGTGCCTGATTAGAAAACAAGCAGCAGAGACTAAGAACTTACCAAGAACAAATGAAATCTGCAGCACCAGAAAGAAACCGAACTTTGCATTAATACCCCTTGCTCACCAAACTTCAGACCATAGGTCTTATAGCCTCACATTTCACTGAAGAGTTACTACTGTTGTCCATATTATCGTTTGTATTCAACTGAGAACCCTTGCTTATTCAAGACCACATATCCTTGGTACATTAACTGTCTAAATGTTCTCAGATTCTAGTTTCACATATACAGCGTAAAATATTGTTGGTCAGCCTGTGTTCATTTGTCTTAATGGCTGGTTATTTAAGGTCCTATGTTACTACAGCATGTATCTGCGCATCTGCTAAAATATTCCTGCTAATAGTTTTGAAGTAATACTCTAATACCTTAAATAACCATTAGAGGGCACTCTTTACTTTGTCTGTATGTTGCAGTAAGAGTGCTGCATTAATGAGCTGGGTTTTTTTTATTCCAATTTTCAACATTTTCGCAGTTTTGTGATAACAAAAGCATTCATTAACTTTTTGTTTCATAAACTAAAACAAAAGTTTCACTGTGATGTTATTTGAAAAAAGGAAAGAGGTCTGTAAGCAATTCTTCCACATACTGCTGCTCATCAATAAATAGAGTATATCAATTTTAATCAAATAGGTTAAGATGCCAAGAGCCTCTGAGAAAATGGCTTGGCACAAGGTTGGCACAGACCTCGCTTTTTGTTGGAGAAGTGAAGTGGAACTGCAGAAAGGAAGCTGGTTTGGGGATACCATCTATGTGTATGGGAGAGAGATGTTTGCAGTGAAAGATAGAAAGCAACAATTAACTATGTTTCCAGGAAAGTCTAGACGACAGCTGGAGATCGAATGCCCGGTTTGAGAAAGGAGGCAAATGAGGAAGCAGTGAAGGAAGAAAGTCAGAGGGAGGCCCTCAGTCTTCTGCAAAATTAGTTTGCAAAGTTACGCAAAGCAGAGCTTACAAAAGCACTGTAAGGAGCAAGAACCAGAATTTAAACATCTTTTTAAAAATGTGCCTATTCACCAGCGAAAAGAATGGTATACTTACAGTTAGGCTTTTTTGTTTTGGTTTCTTTTGTTTGGAAATAAATAAACACACAGGATCTGTCCTGTTTCATGGAAAGCAATTGTGTGAGTGCTTTATTTTCCTGCAAGATGGGGCTGGTGAGAGCGGATGCTTGTGACAAGGCAATCTGTATATATATATATATATATATATATATATATATATATATATATATATATATATATATATATATATATATATATATATGGTATCTTTTTTCATTTTATAATACATTCAATATTCCTATATATGTGTAAAGTTATATGTTCCAGATATTACTATTAAATATTACATTATGTATGCAAAATGACAAACCACAATGCATATGATTATAACATATAGTTAAACTTGGAAAGGGAAGGTGAAGTGGTTGTGCAGCAGTCAAAGGTGGTTGTTTTTTTGTTAGTTTAATATGAAAACCATAAATAATAAAAGCACTTCAATTAAGACTTAAATCTGTGTCCTAGTTCTGAGCTTTGGAAATCCGGTCATCCTAATTAATGTAAGATTATCCTTTTCAGTTTATTTAGGTTAAAATAGTGAAACTTGAAATAACTAGTCTCAAAAGGAACCCAGTATTTTGTAAGCTGACCTTCCAATCTCCCTGTACAGTGTCATTTGTCTTTTGTAGTGTAAGTTTACTGTCTGCATATTTTACAACCCAAGAAATGTATGAAAATGGAATACTGTATCTTCAAGTTAATTGCTAAAACTGTTAATTGTGTTGAACACAAAACTCAATTTTACACTGATGTCCTTGATCAAACTCCTGCTTGTCAATATAGGAATTTCTTTTGACAGATTGTCTCATACTTTTCAATTTAACTGAATTACAAGAGTGGATATGCATGACGATTTCATTGCGTACAAATAGCAAATCTGATTTGTACTGAGCGACAGCAAATCATGCTAAATTTTTCCAGCGCGCGACTCAATATAAATTAACAGTAATGAAGTCTATAAACTAACTCACACTGACACAATAATACACGATCAACGCAAACGCGATTGTGCTTTTTACACGTGTTGATGTCACATTATTAAGGGGAATAGTATAGGTATAAAAAAACAAAACAGATTTGGTTTAATTCAGGTTCTGCCAGGTCATTTCTTCATATCAACACTAGGTGGGGTCAGTGAAACTGTGTAATGCACAGAGGCTCTACTTTTCACTCCTCACACTTACTGCCCAGGTTGGTTTGTCTTTGTGGAGTGTACTGACTGATGCAACATAATGACGAAAATGCTTAACCCAGTCCCTGACCTGGTTAGGCTCTGAGCTGGATTCAGATGTTTAGTGAGGCCGGGGTTTCACGCATTGGTTCTCTCTCGGCTTGACGAATAGCCAGTATCGAACCACCCGCCCCCAACCGAGCCCTCACATTTCAGTATAAGTGGTTAATGATGGCAAAGTGCTAATTTGGTAGCGGGTGCAGAACACCAGATAATAATAATAAAAAAAAACATTATTTACATACGCTGCATTTTTATTGACCAACATGGGTATTTTGCAGCCGCAAATTCCTTTGCACACATCGTTACATAAGGCCCATAATGTTATACGTTTACTATGAAGCAGTTTACACACTTTTTTTTCTGAAAAGGGAAAACTACTCCAGCAGTTTATTAAAAGAAAAACGGCAATTTGAACTCTAAAACAAACAAAAAGACTATAATTATAAGACCCTATAAATGAAGAGTCCAAGTGGTTATTTCTAGTTTGGTAGGCTTATAGTCTGTGTGCGTTTTAGGTCAAATGTAAATAATGTTACAAAAACACTATCTTGGAACAGTGATCCCTTTTGAATATCTGTCCTGCATTCTGAGCAGGAACTCACTTCAAGATATGCTCTTAAACATCCTACCTTTGTACTAGAGAAAAAGCTTGGCAAAAATGTAAAAAAAAAAGAAAAAGAAAAAAATAGAAGTCTTGTTTTGCTCCATATAAATTAACTGCCAGCACATGGATTAAGTAGAGAACATAAGTCACAAAAGTTATAACCACATTACATGACATGAAACAATAAAGTTTACATGCTGTAAATACAAATCATATAATTTGCATGCTTAGGTATTAATGACCCCAGTGGTCTTCCTGTCAGAGAATGTGCACACAAACAAAGCTTGCCTTTGAATGTCAGTTCCATCTCTTTCAAGTGGAATTATTTCTCTGAAGTTTTTAAGCATATAATTGTCAATGAGGAGGATTTAGTACTTGCAATTCATCTGTGGTTTTAGTTTTTTCTATGAAATGCATCACAAGATTTATAACTGTTTTTGTATTGATGGTTGGCAAGGTTCACATCACTCTGTGGGTTGGTAGGAATGACACTGAAAGAATATACTTTATTCAGAAGCAGTTCAGAAGTTATCGTCATGCATCTGTGGAAGAAGCCTATAGGACAGATTAAGCAAACAGCTCGTTGTAACTGACCTGCTGTTTACTCTAATGGAGAACAGTGACTCCTTTTACTAGAGATGTTCTAAGACTGTCCTATTATTCTTCTAACACACAGCAGCCTTTACTGTATCATCTTTTTATTCAGCAGTATATGTTATAAATCATTTGCATTAGTTATGAAGGCAACCATGTGTAGTTTGATGAACCAACCAATTGGCAAAGTAATGCTGCTTTACAGGGTCTTCCCCAGCAAAACATTCGGTAAACTGTGGGCAACTTGTTTAGAATGATTGAAAATATTTGAAAATAATAAATATCAGCTGTCATGTAATCATCAGTACGTTATACAAGGCCTAGATCAGTTAGTTGCTAGTTATTTGGCTGGTAGAAGCAAAGAAGTTAAAAGGGGACATGATTGTGGTCCTATACTGGGAAACACAAAACCACTGTGTCACGCGGTTAGAGGGACACGCAAATATCCTAACATAACTACTAATTAGCCAAGTATGGTCATAAGCATCCAGTAGGGTAAGATGCAGGTTGTAGATGGTGGCATTTTAAAAGTGTGAATTAATTACCAAATACCCCACTGAATGCACATGCAAGCAAGCTTTATCAGCCAGAATAGTGTGATTAATGTCTGAGGCATCACGTATAGGGTATCAGGGAAAGATATAATTATCAAAGATTAGTTGTAAGGTCAGCAAAAAAGTCTGTTTACCAATATTGTGTCTTTTGTGTGCTTTATGAATGCCATATGTATAATGTAGACTTCTCTATAAGCCATTTCATACCATACTGTGGATTAAGGTCATGGTAATGTACTTTTCATTAGACTGAAAGTATAGGTAAGTGCTATGTTATGTAGCAGTAACTGGGGCAAAGCTAAACTTGCTACGGCAAAGCTAAACTTCTGTGAGACTCTCAAGAGCACATCTTCTTAATCCACAGTACGATCACATGAAGGCATTACCTTGGATTGTGTAAAAATCCCATTTGCACTCTAATAATGCAAGCAATTGAAAATGAACTTGCTGACGTCTCAGTGGTGTGCTGCTCTGGGCTGCCTCTCAGAATGATATACAAAAACACCATATAAGTTTTAACCACTTTAAATACCCCAAACAAGAAGAATGTATTTTGAAATGCTTTGTGGGTATTTTAAGTTATGCATCCTGACTCTTCTAACAGCACTTGCTTCTTCCAAGTTTGAATGGAATTTAAATAAAGTAGTAAAGAAGTTTGAAATTCCTTCTAATCCTCATGGTATTCCATAGCATTATTTTGATTCAATTTGTTGCTGGATAAAATTGCTGAACACCAAGGGTATTATAAAACCTTTGGTCAATAACTAATGTCATTGGCACTTGCAGTATACATTTTCTTTATGGCAAAAGCACACTGCATCTAAATTGCTTACCTCTTTCACTTTCAGATTAACAGGTGCAGTTCATTCGAAAGGTCGAATTGTAGTGAAAGAGCACCGTCATATGATCACCACACCAAAGTAAAAAAACTTCAGGACTATAGCTGGGCATAGAGCAACTTGTTTGCACTGCAAAAGGGGCCTTGATAGTTTTTTTAAATGTATTTATTATATGTCTATTCAATTGCTCGTTTGTAGTAAAAGTGAGAATTATAGAAAAGGTTGCGTATCTTGAGCCATTGCACAATTTGTCTGAACCTTTCTAGGATGGGCCAGACTGCACCCTGGTTTTAAGATTTGGTAGGAAGATGTGTAAACTGCAGATTCCCTAAGTTGTCCACCACGCACTAACACTCAACCCTTCATGTACACTTCCTGTTGTTCAGCTGACTAATAATCTACTCCAAAGAGAACCAGTAATCTATGTTTCAGTCTGGTACGTATTGGTAACCTCTTAACACACACTGCTGCAGCTTTCATCAAGAAAACCTGCCCTTCGTCTGCTTTCCAAGAACAAAACAGAAGGGAAGCTGCAGCAGGGTCTGTTCTCATGGGCTGCACTGCACCTGTCAGTCCTTAAAAACCATCCAGTTTAAACAGAATAGTGGCACACTTTTATGACTCTCATCAGGGCTCTTGTTCTCACTGCTATAAAACTTGATAGTTGGGGATTTTTAGAACGGTTAATGTAAGGTGACTTAACAATACCAATAATAATAATAATAATAATAATAATAAATAATAATAATAATAATAATAATAATAACGTTGTATAGCCAGCACTAATGTTTATTATCACACTTATAGCAGTCTAAGATTGCAATGGATTGATATACAGTATGGACTAAAATTGCTACTAAATTGGTAGCGCAGCAAATAGTTGTATAGTATGTGTCCAGCTGTGGTGTCTGATTACAAAAAGGAATAATGTACACTGTCTGGCTGTGTGGTGATTCAGCATCTCTTGTGAGGAAGGACTTGTTTATACATCAATGAAAGTCCAATTTCTAGCTAGGTACAATATGTCATTCCATAATATTTTAATAATGTTGCCATAAAACCATGCTGCACAATACAATACATTAAAGATAATATGTTTTTATTTATAAATTGCCAATTAAACAGAAGTATATTGTGTGATTTGTTTATCTATCTATCTATCTATCTATCTATCTATCTATCTATCTATCTATCTATCTCCTATACAAATGTATCATTATCCTGGATTGAAATTATACTTCGCTCTCTGACTATTCTTTACAGTGTCAGTGGGTGCTTTGGGGGTTAATAAGTCACTCTCCTCCAAACCATCAAACCCTTGCCATTCTAGTTTCTATGCGGAGACAGGCTACCCACTGACTAAATCGAAGCACAATGCAATTGAGCCTGGACCAGCAACAAGATCACATCGAGGGAACCTTCACACAAAACAACCTCAGCTCGATACGCATAGGGAGAAACAAGAGGTCCGCTTGAACACAGGATTTTACTAACGTTAGCAGTTTCTTCACAAAAAAACAACTATATATGTACATGGAGCGTATCGTTTTTTTATTTATGTGAGACCTGTTTTTTTTCCGATTGGAGATCTGGATTGTTAAGAACAAGGCAGCACATCTCCCAGTTTGCACTATTTCTGTATTGAAAAAATATTTTCAGTTTGCATTTGCTGATCAAAATGGGTTGTTGCACAGGACGATGCACGTTGATATTTCTTTGCACTTTGCAGCTGGTGAGTAGAACGCCCTTGTTTGATGTTTTTTTTTTTTTTTTTCCTTTAATGTTACGTGTCGAAAATAAAAAAGTAAAAAAGTCTGTCTTGTGAAGACAGTAATCATTCAGAAAGGGGATTTCTCTGTTAAAGCGGTATGGTTTTGTTAAGTGTAGAATGTTATAAACCCAATCACCTAAGTGTTTACATAAGGATACAGTAAAAGCTAATATTTGAAGAAAAACAAAGTGTGGTGTTTGCATTTCTGCAGTACTAACAGTACTAAAATGAAAGTACATATAAAAGGATCGTTTAGAACTATACTGCAACATCATTTATAGTCTGTATATGCATGTATATAGTGAAACATTATATCCTACAGTGTTTATTTGATATATATATATATATATATATATATATATATATATATATATATATATATATATATATATATATATATGTGTGTGTGTGTGTGTGTGTGTGTGTGTATATATATATATATATATATATATATATATATATATATATATATATATATATATATATATATATATATGTATGGTTGAGTCATTCCTGTAAATACCAGGGATCCAGATTGTGATCACTTACATATTACTGATTGAATAAACTAAACCAATGAGATCAAATTAAAAGGCTGGGGTAGAGTAGATGTTCCATTATTGATATGCGTAATCCAGTAACTCGTTGTCTTTGAAACATCAGATTTTTTCTAACGCTATGCAAATATAACCATTTGTTATGAAACAAAACATTCAAGTTTAAAATACAGTGTATCGCGTCAGGCAGAAAAGAAACCTCACTGCTGATGTACTATTTGCAAATCTTTGTAATTTTAAAAAAAAAGAAAAAGAAAAAACAACTTTAGCATACTTAATAAACTGTTGGTTGTTGTTTCACAAGACACCGTCGTTTGAAAGAAGCTTTGGAAAATATCCGTGCGGTTGTTTTAGTATCATATTTAACCACCTCGAGTCCGGAAGCGAATGTAGCCGACTGTTCCAGAAATAATAGTCGTTCCGCTAAAGGACAAAAAAACTATTGTAGTGAAGAACGTATATGTTCTGTCTGATTACACTGTCTGTATTATTTTGTTCAGACTGTAAAACATCGATAGTGTATAAGGTATACGATAATGTAAAGTTCACACACACACACACACACACACACACACACACATATATATATATATATATATATATATATATATATATATATATATATATATATATATATATATATATACCCCGTATATGTGTGTGTGGTCATATGACACACACACCAGCTGTATATCATATAGCTGATGTTTAGGTTAATATATAGATTATGTAAAGTTATATGAGGGATAGCTTTAGATATAGATACACAGTATTCATAAACTCATAATTTAATTTAAACAGTCGTGTGGATTGGGGTGTAATCAGCAGAGTCAAGTTCTTTCAGAACTAACAGTAGTGCTTTCACTTACAAATCTTACAGTCTTGGGGTAAAGCTTGTATAGTTTTTTAATGACATCCCCTATTGAGAGTTTATATTTATGGACACTTTGATCTAGTACATACTGTAGGGACATAATGACATCTTTTAAAATCCAACTGAAACCCACTACACAATTTTGTTTCTAATCACAAGAATGAAAAACTATATTGCAAATATTTCAGTCTTATATTTGTGAGAATAGAAAACGATCTTTGCAGAAGAGACTGATAAGTGATTTTTTTTTTGTTTTTTTTTAACTAAATTGGTCAAAGTTTAGACACTATCAGTATCCCTGTGTTCGCAAGGGTCAATGTCCTAGGTGTTTGTGGAATGATCATGTGCTCTTAAAAAAGTAAGCTTCAGTATTGTATAAAAACAAATGTTGACATGCATTAAATGATGCTGAGCAAGAGAAGCAAACTAAATGTGAGATAAACTCTGTGTGTGTGTGTGTGTGTTTGTGTGTGTGTGTGTGTGTGTGTGTGTGTGTGTGTGTGTGTGTGTGTGTGTGTGTGTGTGTGTGTGTGTGTGTGTGTGTGTGTGTGTGTGTGTGTGTGTGTGTGTGTGTGTGTGTGTGTGTGTGTGTGTGTGTGTGTGTGTGTGTGTGTGTGTGTGGAGTAGCATTTAGAACCTGTTGTAATTTCACCTGTGAAATTAGATAAATTTCAAGAAAAACTGTTTCCTATTTTATTGCCATATTAGGCACATTCAAGGGCTGATCCATTCTGTCACCTACCAAATGAGGTGGAATTAATAACCATTATTTTGTGATTTATTGGAGGAGACAGGCAGTACCCCAAATAAATGTATTAGAACAGGCATATCCACCTGCTGCCACGTAGAGGCAGTGTTTTGCATATACAGTATAGTATGACAGTGTTGGGGATTATTATTTGTGTAGATACCAGCAGTACAAGGAATATAGTCTTACTGTAATGGATTTGACATCATGAACTTTACAAAAATACCTTGTGATTACAAAGACATTTTAAACAAACAAAAATAGTTACTATGTCAGCAAAAGTGACTATATAGTTTTTCCACTGTTTGTTTTAAAACACATGCTCCCTTGAGATATGCATATATCCATCCCAAAGCATTCAGAAACTGCTAAGCAATAACATTAACAGGTTACTGGATACACAATACTTCGCTACAGCTTTTTCTGGAGCAGTCCAAAGCAGTTCTATTGGATTGAAATATGGTGTTTGTGAAGGCCTTTCCTTTTATCTTAATTTTCTTCAAGAATTCCAGAGATGCCGTAGACATATGCTTTGGGTCGTTGTTGTGTTAGAAAATAAACTGTCTGCCCATCAGCCTACGAGCAAATGGTATCATTGCACTGTGTATGATATTTTGATACATGGCTGCATTCATTCGATCTTCCATCACATGAATGTCTCCAGTCCTTGAACTGCTAAAACACCCCCATATCATGATCAAACACCCCCAAGGTTTTTTTCATTAAAGGCTTTTTTC
The DNA here is from genome assembly GCF_017654505.1 of Polyodon spathula. Taxonomy (NCBI): domain Eukaryota; kingdom Metazoa; phylum Chordata; class Actinopteri; order Acipenseriformes; family Polyodontidae; genus Polyodon; species Polyodon spathula. The sequence goes on along the minus strand of NC_054537.1, from coordinate 20,420,224 downwards.
TCCAAACATACTATGGTCCATTTTTGGAGAACAGTTCTATTTTAGCCTCTCGGACCAGAGTATTTTGTTGAAGAATGATTCAGATTCTGGTTCACATTTCTTGGCTTATTTAAGATGGTTTGTTTTATGAATGATCTTTCATGTATACAACTCTTCTGTGTTCTGTTCTTTGTAAAATTTTTACATGCACTATTATGCTTGATGCTTCTAAATATTTCTTGAAGTCCTTGGCTTTTAATCTTGTTTTTTTTTTGTTGTTGTTTTCAGTTTAATTTGTTCTGTGGTACTTCTAGATTATTGCTCTGATTGTGGATTTTGGTATTCCATATTTCTTTGATACTGTTCTGTAGCTATTTCCTCGTAACAATCTTTTATTGTTAAGAGTGCACTTCTCAAATGTGAATCCAACTCCTTTGTCTTGACCACCATCTGCTGTGTTGCCAAAAAAATATTTTTCAACAGGTAGATGTTGGAAATAATTACCTCTTTTCTGGCTGTTAACTTTATAATGCAGCTTAGTTGCTGTGTAATGATTTTCAATCAATTCACACACACACACACACACACACACACACACACACACACACACACATATATATATATATATATATATATATATATATATATATATATATATATAATTATATTTTGTTATTACTTTTTTACAGAATTACTTTTTTTAAAGATGCCAGTACTTTTGTCATGAACAAATATTTGAAATTGCTTAAATGCTTTTTTATCACGATTGTTTGTTAAACTACCAGAAATTGTGTATTTTGGTATTTTTCATATTAACTGGCAGTAAATGCTTGTACCTAACATGTTTTCTTGAATTTTCTTATATAGGGTACCAATAATTTTGTTTGCAACTAGAGTATGAGCCTGTTAATAATTAGTAAAAGAAACAAACTCAGCCCACTGAGTGTGGAAAGGAAGCAACTATCCACTGGGGGACTGTGGCAAAGTGCCCGCCCCTGTGTGTATTTTGTGTTATATGTTGTATGTTAATGTTGGTGTATAGTCATTGGTACACGGGATATAAATGGGTCTGTGTAACACAAGTGTTTAAAATGTATATTTGTATTTAGGCATGAGGATTGCACAGCACTTCACGTGCAAGTAAAAAGTAATAATATATGAGCACAGGGAATTGCACTTTATTAATTCACGTGCAGTTGTACCGCGACTCCAATTGAATGATTGATTAGCAATCGAGTCTCAGTACAGCTGCATAAAAGCTGCATGTTTTCACTCACTCGGGGTTGTGTGTTCGGTGAGTGGAGAACGGGATTGGAGACAGAGGTAATTGTAATAATAATAGTTAAGAATAGAAGCTCACCGTGTTTTGTCTGTATAGTCGTTTTTTGTTTGTCTTTTTGTTTTGGCGACGAGTGCCGTGTCCTTTTGTCCTGTTTTATTTTATAATAATAAACCACGCAGCACCGCATCGATTAATCATTTCCTCTTGCAGTACTGTGTGTTTCTTCTGGTCTGACGTCCCCACTACAGCAATCTTTGTCACAGGGACATACGGTGGAATGGGGCCATCTATGACAGTGACAAAGGCTCCAATTACAGAGGAAGGGAATGCTTGCTGATGGTTGCTGGAGAAACAGGTGCAACATGGCACTTTCAGTGAATCCTCCAGCACCTGGGGTGAGAAACGGCAGGATGGTCACAACCTTTGAAAGTTTATGTGCCATGGTACAGTAGCTTGAAGGCTGGAATGCATTTCTCATATCTCTAGTAAGCGTAAGAAGGGATATGTAGTTTAGGCAGCATATGGAATTTCTTCTCTATCACGCTTGACCTCTGCTATTATGTAAGATGGTAATATAGTACTGAAACTAACAATGCAATTTGGGAAAGAATGCTAAAAAAATATGTAAAGATGTATCTTTTAAATCTACTCTCCTTTGGCAAAAATACTTTTAAAAAAAGTTAATCCGAATATAAAATCTTCTATTGCATAAGGTCTAAAAAGCAGTCTTTTGGAACGTTTCTATATTCAAAACTGAGTCTATTGAGCCGGTAGAGTGACAGAAGTGTGATACTGGCTCCATAATGTGTCACTCCTGTCAACTAAGAACTAGTCTGAAAAAGAGAATCTTGTTTCACCTTGTTCTCAAACATGTCTTGTACATCAGCTTACCTTCTGGCCACTTTCTGAGGTCAGAAGGTAGGGTAGGGAGTCACTGTAACACTTTCTACATCTATATTGCCAGTTATATGCTTTGGCTTGCTTATTGTGCACTGTAACAATGTAAAAAATAAATAAAAATCATGAAAAAATATGAATGATAATTAAGTAATTACCGGTATTGATATTACTAGTTTTTGAAATCCTTATACAGACACCACTAGGCAAAAACCTCTTCCACTTCTTATGAACTGTGTACATCTGGTTTAATACAGTATGTCCAAATTGATCTACCTATGCCAGCACCATAATTTAGATTTTAACCTGGTCTACATCAGTTAAACAAAACTGTTGTATGAATGGTTTTGCAACTCAACTTGCGTCATTGCGCCTCTATCTTATTGTGAATGCTACTTGCTGAAATATGTAGTTTATAAAAACTTACACATAATGAGGTTAATATTGAATAATAATGGATTTGAGTACAATATATGTTAGCAGTGCACTTTAAAAAACCACGGGTCAATTTTAATACATTCAAAAGTATTTTGCTTCCCTTCATATTTCCCATTTCCAATACATATTAATCAATTTGAAAACCCTTGATGTTCGATTATTTGCAGTAGGCTTTCAAACTAGACATAGCTGTGTGGAGGATTGTAACTGGAAGTGCGTTTCAAGGCTTAATCATGTTCTTTAAATCCATAAAACATTAAAGCTGCTGTGCTCCCTGTAATTAAAGCTGGAATGACAGCAGCAATAATACATAAATAACATTAAACTAGAAAGTGGCAACTTCACAAAATGGTTTATTACTGAGTGTGTCTTTGTGGCAAAGTGGCTAGTGGAGGGGAACAGGTATAGCGGTGATGCGATGCAGGAGTGACAGGCAGACAACAGTTTCCAGTGGAAAGGTGCTTTTATTTATAATCCAGGTCTGGTGACCGTTAAATAATAAATCCCCGGCTATACACAACAATGTGTAAAGCACGGGGATAGCAATAATAGGACACAGTCCCGAACAAAACGAACACACGGTCACCAGTCCTGGGTGAGTGCAGACGTGCTTGTGGTGGGTGAAGACACTGTATTTTGTGACGGTTCCGTGCAGTGGTGATCCGGATTGTGCTGACCCTGGTCGACAGCTCCGGATAGGTGAGTTAACTGTCTGGTGGTGAAAAACCCAGACAATTACAAACAAACACAACACGTAATTCCTCTTTACAACGAGAGCTCCTCTCTCGATCCTTCTCTCTCCAAGCGTTAACCCAAACGAAGGAGAAGATCAGCGTTACCCTGGCCCCTATATGTAATCCCGCATGATATCGAGATAAACGGTTGCAGCTGCCTTATTACTTGCAGCTGCCTCTCGTTTACCTCTCAAATCAATACGGTCTTACAACAGAGTCGCGCTTCCCTCCAGGCTGACCCACTTCCCTGACCCGGAAACGAACTGTCAGGCCAGCCCTTCCAGATACTTCTCCTCCCGTTCTTTAGCGCCCTCACAGGTTGGGAGGAAGATTCATCACCAGAACTCATCTTTCCGTCACATATCCCACCGCTCAGAGTGGAGCCGAAGGAACACTCGGCTAAATCTACCTTCCCCATTACTCCCCCCTCCCGGGAAAAATAATCCGCATTTTGGTGGTCTTTCCCCGCACGGTGTACCATGTGGTACATGAAGGGCTGCAATGCCAGATACCACCGAGTTATCCGGGCATTGCTGTCCTTCATTGTGCTTAACCACTTGAGTGGGGCGTGGTCTGTGACCAGATCGAATGAGTGTCCCAGCAGGTAGTATCGTAAAGAGTGAGTAGCCCATTTAATGGCCAAACACTCTTTTTCGACTACGGAGTAGTTGCGTTCCCGAGGTAACATTTTTTTACTGAGGTATAATATCGGGTGTTCTACTCCAGCTACTTTTTGGGACAAGACTGCACCCAAACCTACATCCGATGCGTCGGTGTGGAGGATGAATCTCTTGGTGAAATCCGGTGTGATAAGAGTGGGGGCCTGGCAAAGTGTACGCTTAATAGTATCAAACGCTCCCTGACACTCAGCTGACCATTTAATTAAATTTGGAGCACTCTTTTTGGTGAGGTCGACTAACGGGTTAACCACTGTGGCGTACTCGGGGATGAAGCGGCGGTAATAACCGGCTAAGCCCAGTAGTGACCTCACCTGAGTCTTGGTTTTGGGGATCGCTGCATCAACCAAAGCCTGGATTTTGGTGACTACAGGTCTCACCCTTCCATTCCCCATTAAAAATCCCAAATATTGAGTCTCTGTTTTGGCAAACGCACATTTCCTCAAGTTAGCTGTCAGCCGGGCTGCCCTTAGAGACTGAAGAACGGCTGCAACCCTAGCCAAATGCTCTCGCCAGGTGGAGCTGTATATCACCACGTCATCAATATACGCTGCTGCATATTCATGATGTGGGCGTAAAACCTGGTCCATCAGTCTCTGAAAGGCAGCGGGCGCACCATGTAGCCCAAACGGCATGGTTTTAAAGTGGAACAGCCCTTCTGGTGTTGAAAATGCGGTTTTCTCTCTGGAGCTGCGGGTTAAAGGGATTTGCCAGTATCCCTTCGTCAGGTCCAGAGTGGAAATAAACCTCGCTTTTCCCAGTCTGTCTAAAAGTTCGTCGACCCGAGGCATAGGATATGCATCGAACTTAGCAATAGCGTTCACCTTTCTGAAATCCACACAGAAGCGGTTGGTGCCGTCTTTCTTAGCCACTATGACGATCGGACTGCACCACTCGCTCCTGGAAGGCTCAATCACCCCAAGCTCGAGCATATCCCATACCTCTTTGCGAACGCCACTTCGTCGACTTTCCGGGATCCGGTACGGTCTCTCTCGCACTGTGACACCTGGTGGAGAGATAATGTCATATTCAACTAAGTTTGTCCTGCCGGGCACGTCAGAAAAAACATCGCTGAACTCCTCAATAAGCTTACGCAGCTCTCTTTGCTGATCCGGAACCAATTGTTCCCCCATAGAAATCGCTCTTGTGCTCGGGGTCTCTGGACAGGGACCTAAATCATCCTCCATATTGCCTGGGGCTATAAATAAGACCTCCCTTGCCTGCCAGGGCTTTAACAAATTGACATGATAAATTTCACGTTCATTTCGGCGATCGGGCTGTCTAATTTCATAATTTACTTTCCCTATAGCCCGAATCACCTCATACGGCCCCTGCCATTTAGCACACAGTTTCGATTCTGATGAGGGAAGTAGCAGCATTACCTTGTCCCCTGGTCGAAAGGTTCGAATCCGTGCATTTTTGTTGTAATGCTGCTGTTGTCGGTGCTGAGCCGATCTGAGGTTGTCTTGGGCCAAACGACCGACCAAATCCAGCCGATCTCGTAGTAGGAGCACATACTTCACTACATTTTTAGACGAGCCTTTGTGCTCCTCCCACCCCTCTCTCAGCAGGTCGAGAATGCCGCGAGGCTGCCGGCCGTACAGGAGCTCAAAGGGGGAGAACCCCGTTGAACTCTGCGGCACTTCTCTCACCGCAAAAAGGAGGTAGGGAAGAAGCGATGCCCAATGTTTCTGCTCCTGTGTTACAAATCGCCTCAGCATCGACTTTAAGGTCTGATTAAAACGTTCAACCAAACCGTCCGATTGTGGATGATAAACGGACGTCCTGATGGGACGTATTTTTAATATTTTGTACACCTGCTGTAACGTATTGGACAAAAAATTGGTTCCGTGATCAGTCAAAATCTCCTTGGGGATCCCTACTCTAGCCATAATGTGCGCTAACTCGGTGGCTATTGCAGCGGCACTAGTGGACCTCAATGGAACTGCCTCTGGGTATCGCGTTGCATAATCCACCACTACTAATATATGCGTATACCCAGAGTCAGAAGGTAGCAAAGGGCCCATTATGTCCATTGCAATGCGCTCGAACGGAGTGGAAATAATCGGCAGTGGGACCAAAGGAGCGGGGCGCACTCGACCTGGCGCTACTCGCTGGCAGTCTGGGCATGTGGCTACATATTTCGACACATCAGTATGAAGACCGAGCCAATAGAATCGAGCCAATATTCGCTCCCTCGTCTTCTCGGCTCCGAGGTGCCCCGCAAAAGGGATATCATGCGCCAGCCTCATGACCTCGGTCCGACAAGACGGGGGAACCAATAATTGTGTTACAGGCTGTCCTGTGCCCGCGGCTAGGTTTACCCTATATAGTAATTGCCCCTTTATACTGAAATGTGGATATACTAGCGGCCCAGCGCCATCAACATCCTTACCTTCAATGGACCGGACCTGCCCCCAAGCGTGCACCAGTGACGGGTCGTTCTTTTGGCCCCACACTAGGTCCGCGCTTGAGTACCACGGGTCCGGTATATTGAGAGGGGCTGGAATAACCTCTGCCCTAGTCGGCCCAGTAACCTCGCTCTCTCGGTCACACTGCGTTCCCACTCCCTTCGACTGGCGTTTGTTACCATTACAGCACTCTCCCACCAGACCCCAGCCTTGTCTCAAAGACGCTCCCTCCCATTTCGCGGTCCGTCTCTCCTTATTTGTTTTTCTAGGACGGAACAGAGGGGAAAACATTTCAGGATGAAAAGGAAACACATCACCAATCCGTTCCTTTTTCCCTTTTTCTGCCACGTTTACGTGTGTGGCTGAGACTGCCATTATTTGCACCAATTCTTTGAATTTTGGCCAGTCTCGGCCCAGAATAACTGGGTGCGGCAACCTTTCCGCCACCCCGACTACAAGGTGACGTTTTATCGGTCCTACCGATAAATATACTTTTAGGGTGGGGTATGCCGCCGTGTCTCCATGGATACAGGAGATGGCCACCTGACCTTGTGGCCGCCACGACATACCGCCCAAGAGAGCTGTCCTGATCAAGGTTTGCTCACACCCTGTGTCCACTAACGCGTGGGTTTTCACATTCCCTAAAACCACGTCAATCAGACAGGGCCCCTCCCAACCGTTTTCCCCCTGCTTACCCGTTCCAGGTGTCCAGTTGCATGCAGCCACGTCACACTCCATAGCAGCGGGGCATGACCTGGCCCTATGTCCTGGCTGGTTACACCTAAAACAGAGTGGAGGGACAGAGGGGGCATAGGTTAAATATCTGTCCCGCTGCTGGTAGGGCAACGGGGCAGGGGCAACACCTCTACCCCAGCTGGGGGCCATCCTTGGTCTCCATGGGGGGGAGGCAAGGGGGCCCAACGGGGTCGGCGGTCTGGGAGGTCTGGGTGCCGGGACCGAGGGTGATGGTGGTGGTGTTGGAGGAGAGGGAGGGAGAGGTTGGTTCCTGAGCAGGGCAGGGGCTGACAGGATCCCGACCCGGGCTGACGTCAAAGAGTCCTCAAAATCTTCGGCCAATTTGACCGCCTCCTCCAGGGTGTCAGGGTTGTGGCGCCGTACCCACGCCTGAGTTTCGGCGCCGACCACATGGCAGAATTGTTCCACCACAATGGCTTCCCCCATTTGTTGAGCGGTCTTCTTCTCTGGGGTCAGCCAATGGACCATGTGGTCGCACAACCGCTGTGCCACCACCCTGGGGCGTGTCTCCGGGGCTCTCCGGTACTCGCGGAACCGCGTCCGGTGGGTCTCCGCGGTGATGTTGAGACGACGGAGGATAGCCTGCTTGACTAGGTCATAGTCAGTGGCGTACTGGTCGCTCAGGGCTTGGTAAGCTGCCTGCGCTTCCCCGACCAGGCAAGGTCCTAGCTGGCTTGCCCAGAACTCCCGAGGCCATCCCGCCGCGGTTGCCAGCCGCTCGAACGCCACCAAAAATGCCTCCGGATCATCCTCCGCCGTCATTTTCATGGCCCGTGCCTTCGGGGCCGACATCAATGATGTTCCGGTAGGGGTCGCTCCTGCAGCAACGATCAGCCCTACCCGTTCAATGAGCGCCGTATAGCGCTCCTCCCTCCGTCTCTCCTCTGCATCCCGTCTGGTCTCCAGTGCCTGCAGCAGCTCCGCCAGCGCGTTGCGGTCCATAGTCCCGTGTTCTGACACCACGTTCTGACACAAGTGGCAAAGTGGCTAGTGGAGGGGAACAGGTATAGCGGTGATGCGATGCAGGAGTGACAGGCAGACAACAGTTTCCAGTGAAAAGGTGCTTTTATTTATAATCCAGGTCTGGTGACCGTTAAATAATAAATCCCCGGCTATACACAACAATGTGTAAAGCACGGGGATAGCAATAATAGGACACAGTCCCGAACAAAACGAACACACGGTCACCAGTCCTGGGTGAGTGCAGACGTGCTTGTGGTGGGTGAAGACACTGTATTTCGTGACGGTTCCGTGCAGTGGTGATCCGGATTGTGCTGACCCTGGTCGACAGCTCCGGATAGGTGAGTTAACTGTCTGGTGGTGAAAAACCCAGACAATTACAAACAAACACAACACGTAATTCCTCTTTACAACGAGAGCTCCTCTCTCGATCCTTCTCTCTCCAAGCGTTAACCCAAACGAAGGAGAAGATCAGCGTTACCCTGGCCCCTATATGTAATCCCGCATGATATCGAGATAAACGGTTGCAGCTGCCTTATTACTTGCAGCTGCCTCTCGTTTACCTCTCAAATCAATACGGTCTTACAACAGAGTCGCGCTTCCCTCCAGGCTGACCCACTTCCCTGACCCGGAAACGAACTGTCAGGCCAGCCCTTCCAGATACTTCTCCTCCCGTTCTTTAGCGCCCTCACAGGTTGGGAGGAAGATTCATCACCAGAACTCATCTTTCCGTCACAGTCTTGCACACACAGATCCACCAAGAGCCATTCCAAGTAGATGCAAGTGTTCAGTTAAATCTGCTGAAGATGTGGTATACAGCGTTTGGATTATTAAGAAAGGGACTAATGGTACTGGAGTATGTGTACATAACTGCTACATACTGTATTAAATCTAAAATGAAGGTTTTAACATTAACCTGCTGGAAATGTCTTAACAACTAGTTTCCATTACAAAAACCATCCCAATAGACTGCTGTAATACATGCCGTATCTTTTTAGGAAGTACATATACCTACTTTATTTAAAAACATGTTTTAACATTTAGCACCTGTAATATGTTTAAACTGAGAATGTAATTTAGCTGTATGTGGTAGGTTGTCCATTCTGGTAGACCAGTTCTAAAGATTAATTTAAAATGTAGCCTATATGTGTAGAATAATGCAGTTACAGACTGAGCAATGCCAGAGGGCGCGTGACAGAATCCTGGAGCATTCAAACCTAGGAGCTCAAAGTGCTCTGTTACAAAGCAAGATGGCTTGGTGCCAGTACCATCTGCCTTAGCCTGCTGAGACCATGCACAACATGCGTCCTAGAACCATGTTTCATCATGTAGTCCTTTGTGTCCCAAATTTAGCCTACTGTATGAGACAGCACCAAAAATAAAAATAAGCAAACATAATAAAATAATGAACAAACAAACAAATAAATAAATAAATGCAGGGATTGCGATCAATTCTGAACACCTGTCTCTGTACAGCTCCCATGACTAGTGGGGGGTGGGGGTGGTGGTATCCCAGATCTACTCATGCAAACAGCACAGCTCCCATGACAAGTGAGGGTTCCAGATCTACCCATGCAAACAGCACAGCTCCTGTGACTAGTGGGGGTCCCACATCTACCCATGTAAAAAGTTAGCTCTTTTGTGACAACCCTACAGTTGGTATCAGGGTCAGGAGTTCAGATCCCCTCGTCAGCATAATTGGAATCTGATGAGATCATGAGACCCAGAACTCTGGACCAAATTATGGACATCTGTTTGAGCAGGTTCTCACCATCTATGGATGATGACTTATCCACCCAATATTGGTAATATAATAACATATTAGTTTGTTTACAAATATTTTACTTACCGAATTAGGTTAATGATATTTTACGGTCAATGACAAGTATCTCTGTGAAACATATATTGGCTGTTGAGATATGCCAGACCCATTGTTGCAGAAAATGAATTTCCCAGTTTTCCTGGTAAATATCTGGGGTAATGTTGGGAAAGGAACAGAAAACCATCTCATCTGTGTGTTTAACAGTGGTGTAGTGGTAAATGAAAAATTGGGTAAACACCCATTTGGTGGAGTTGAACAGATAAATTGAACAGATACATTGTTATTGGCTCTCAGCCAACCAGAGCCCCCCTTACAGTTATTTCCCCTCTCAGGTGCTGTTGGTGTGTGAACAGTCACAGACCCGACGGTGCGCTTCACTGAACAGTTTCACGAGGGAGCTTTCATGGGCTAGGATGAAGCTACTAGCACTGCCCTGCAGGTCCCATGTACCTAACAACAGAACATTAACAGAACATAAACAACAATCACAGAACACTCTCACACACACGCACATGCACACACAATATCTCGTCTTTAAACCAGAATTTGCATATCACAGGACAGTAGAAATGAGTAAACTCTGTGTCCCTTATATGAGACGTGGGTAAATGCTATATTGCCCAAATTAAAAGCGCGTAAATGCTGTTTACTTGGGTATACCCTCGATTACATCACTGGTTTTATGTGAATGATTTGTGTGATTTGAGTTCTTACCATAAAGTGTGACCGTGTTGCTCTTTGTGATTTTTCCTGAGACACTCTTGAGAATTAGCTGTTGTCTTTAGGCAACTGTTCCCAGATCAGATATATTAAATACATGATAAATAAAACAGAAACAACTTCTTGAATAAATGATGTGGCGTTTTTATTCCTAGTACTGCAGGATTTTTTTTTTTTTTGCATTCAATGAATCAGTGGAACAATTTAGTGTTTTGTTTATAGTAATTATATTTTCAACCAATTCTCTATGTTCGGATGCCCTTAAATTGAAATTAAAATTGCACTGGTATTGAAGAGGCAATGACTCATTGTACAATGCAATAATGTGTTAGACTGCCGGGAGCTTAGTTGGATGAGTGCTCTGTTCTGTGAAAGAAGGCCACAGATTTAGAACATACTTGGACTTATCCCATCTGCTACTGTCTGGGCACAGCGTATATAGGGCCAAAGTGCTATACATATGTCTTTTGACTGAAATGTGAAACCCAGGTACTGTTTTTTTTTTATGGTTTTGTTTTTATATCCAATAGAACATGTCTTGTAAGATGAGGGCAAGAGCTTTGTCGTTGTTTTGTATCTCAAATCGTTTCTCACTAAAGCAAAAAGGCAAATATGTCCTGCCTTTGGAAATGTCAATATAGAAAATAAAATTGTCTGAGTAGTTTGGTTTTCCAGTTCTTTGAAGCAATAATTTTCTTTTTTTTTTTTTTTTTTTTTTTTTTTTTTTTTTTTTTTAACATTACTGGCTTTATATATGTTATTGTGTGGAGTGAATATGTGGAAATGAAACTCTTATTCCAGTAATGGGTAAGGGGTGATTATTGACAGTACAGTTTGTATTGGATTTTTTAACTGTGGCGCTTTTTCGGCCTTACCCTCCCTAAAATGCCTGAGTGCTTGAGTGTGAAGAATGATTGGAACATTTTGAGGCTGACCGATTAGTATAGAAACCAGGGAACTTCATCAGGTGTACAAGCAAGGCTAGAGGTTTTCATCTCTCTTTCCTGCAAAAAGTGTTTATTTGCAATATTCTAAAGATGGGAGATTTACTTCTCAAGAGATGGTCTATTTTCACACACGTTGGTTTTGACAAAGCACCAGCCCAGGAGTTTTGCATATGTGAACTCAAATGCAACATATAGCCCAATTTAAATGCACTACTTTACGCTAGCTTACCATAGGATGCTAGCTAGTGTGTGTAATGCCCTGATTCTCAAGGTTTATTTCCAGGGTTTTTAACATTCTCATTTACCAAGCTACCCTTGGTTGGAAAAAGAGAAATGATAATCTAACATTTTAGTCGCTGAGCTGGCTAAGTGTATCTCAGTAATTATCTTGAGCGAGGGCTGTCTTTACTTAATTGCCAGAAGAACAGCTTGCTAATTGCTTTTTAAACTATGATTGAGGTATTGGAGGATGAAAGAAAAAGCATATTAAGTACTATGTGGAATACCCAACCAAAACAATACAAGTAAAAACTCCTGACCTTTGTACTGTGCAGGGGCTGCTTCTATTTTCTACACCCGAACCAAAACAAGAAGATTTTAATTATTATAAATGATTGCCAGTCATGGCAAGGTTATTACACCCTACTGGGCAGTGTACTAAATAATCTGTCACTCTGGTATATTTTTTTTTTGTTTGATGATAACCGTGCACGCTGTTCGACACATTTTCTGTATTGTATCTTGCATATTTCAACATTCACTGGTGAGTTTAATATAGTGGTGGACATGAAACTCAGATTTTCAAACTAAATATTATTGATAACTGATTTTTGTTATTGCATAGTTTGTTTTGCTTGAAAAAAAAAAAGCTAAATCCTAGCTATTTAAAAAAAATGTTTCTATGAAAACCATGTCATGAAAACTCAATCTTCAATCTCCTGCAACATTGGATAAATACAGACTAATTTTCTATATCAGGCAATTTTTTCAGCCAGACAACTGATAATTAGTGACAATAGAGAGCCTTGTAGTGACATTTTAGAAACAAAACATGAAATCATCTCAGTAATTGAATTCAGATGAACACTTCTACTCTGCAGCAAACTGACACATTTTTTTTTTTTTTTTTTCTGAAACTTTCTTGGATTGACAGTGTTTGGAGTCGTGATTCATATTTTCAGAAATAATACCAAGATCAATTAAGACATTGAAGCATGGCTTTTCAGTCTGCTGTGAAAAAAATACCATGGTAAATAAAAACTAGAAAAGTTAAATCATATTTAATATCATAATATATAACAAAAATGCGATGAAATAAAATAACAGCTGTATGAGTCATTCCCATTTGTCAGATACCCCTGCACTCGGGTGGCTGGCTCACTTTTCACACCTTTCTTGAACATGTTATTAATATCTACGTTTTACATGTAATTATTTTCAGACTAAAAGAACTGAGCAGCACTGAGGTTTGTTGGAAATGAAAAATGTATTTGTAAGCCGTGTATTGTCAGACTATCCGGCTTACATTTTTGTGATGATATATGGCTTCTATTCATTCCCAGGCGAATGTTGGTGTATATCAAAACCAAATGGGAAAAGATCTCCAGGTGTGAAATATTGCCCGTTTCAGTGGCAGCCACAGTGTACTGTAGCAGTAATATGCAGCAAGCAAATGTACAGCAAAAGAAATGTATTCCATTTAAAAAAAAGGAACTGGAAGAGTGAGGCACGATATTTTGAATTGCTCGTCGGTTAAGTCATGGAAGGATAATTCAAATATAGCAATATTTACAAGAAGAAAGACTACTATCGTGGAATCCTTCAAAATAAGCCTTTGAGGCAGCTTGGCAGTCTTGATATTGCTTATATACTAGATCTCAGCAGGAGGGGGGAATTGGGACAATAACTTTGAGGACTCGGGGGAGATAAACTGACAGGACCATATTAAATAAAATGGCTTCTTTTTGGCACCTGAATACCATAGGTCTTAATGTGAAACTACAGTATGTGGCATATTTTTAAAGCATTTATTAAATGACATGACTACAATGGATGCCCACCTGTAATTTCTTCACCCCTAAAACAGCACATTAGTTCTAGTCCAAATCTTTAACAAACCCAACCTAGGGAACCACTTGTGGCTGTTTGGAATACTGGCCTAACAGAAATGAATTGATTAAGAACACATACCATGTAACAATAAACAGCTATACTGCTACGACGACTAATAATAATAATAATAATAATAATAATAATAATAATGTATTCCTTAAATTTAAGTCTAAAGAAAATGCTTTGAAAATATGGCCCTCCATACCACACAAATAAACAAAGCCGTAGGGTCAACAATTATAGACATCCATCTTAACACGTACAGGTACCCACATAATAAAGCATCTGAAAAAAGTATTCATTGTTTAAGGTAAGCTTAGTTACCACATTGAACACTCAGAAGTGGGAGATAGTTTTGTCTCTAACTGAGTTTGTCATCCGAGTCTAAATTACTTACCTATTAGGTAAATAAAGCCTGCTGGCTTAGTAAAAAGAAATCCACTACAAGGGAGGTGGAAGATGCAGCCAATAAAACAAACTAGAGGTGAGACGATTCATCGTGTATCGATGCATCGCAATACTTTACAACACGATACAATACACCTTCAGTACACCAATATTTAGGCTTTATTATGGGACATGGGCAGATGAAGCCTGTCACCACCAAAGTCGAGGCTTTGATGGACGCAGCAATCCTGAGAACCAAGTCCCAGGTGAGGTATCTCCTGGGGTTGGCCGGTTATTACAGACGATTCATCCCCTGGTATGCCACAGTGGTCAACCCTCTAGTGAACCTCACTAAAAAGAGTGTAGCAAATTTAATTAAATGGACAGGGGAATGTAAGTGGTCATTTGATACCATTAACCCTTTGCGGTCATGTCGGACTAGGTAAGACATTACAATTTTCCCTATCCAGTGCGACATCATCAAAAAGACATCAAGCACAAGTCTCTAGTTATTTTTTCTCTGGAAAAAGCCAAGAAAATCTTTTGAGATGTTATAGTAATAAAATAATGACTTGGATCTCATTATTGAGGAGTTTGGTGATAGAATGAGTGATCAGGAGAGGATTTATCTCTATGCACGACTATGAAGAGGTATGTGAAAAATACAGCGAACAAGGGGTGGGGCTTGGCTGGAGATGCAATACTGAGTGTCCTTTTGATATGCAGAGCCTTTTAAACCTGTTTTACTGTGAACAAAAATACATTTATATAAAGTGTGTGTAAAATAAACAGCGCGTGTGAAAATAAATTGGACCTGATGCACCTGACAGGCACTGAATAAATGGACCGCTAAGGGTTAAGCAATGACTCTGCCAAGCCCCCATCCTGATCACACCAGATTTTGATAAGGAATTCCTCCTCCACACTGATGCTTCGGATGTTGGTCGGGGAGGTCTTGTCCCAGCAGGTCAACGGAGTAGAACACCCCACCGTGTACACAGGTAAAAAAAAAAATGCATCCCTGAGAGCGCAACTACTCTACCATAGAAAAGGAATGTCTGGCCATTAAATGGGCCACTCATACCATATGCTAATACCTCTTGGGACATTCATTTCGTCTCGTCATTGGCCATGCCCCACTCAAAATGGTTAAGCACAGTGAAGGATAGCAACACCCGGATAACTCTGTGGTATCTGGTGCTGCAACCCTTCATGTATTTCATGACAACGTGCAGGGAAAGATCGCCAAAATACCAATTACTTTTCCCGGGAGGGGGGTGTAATGAGCAAGGTAGATTCAGCTGAGTGTTCCTTCGGCTCCAATCTGGGATATGTGACAGAGAGTGAATGAATCTGAATCAACAATCTCCCTCTCGGCCTGTGAGGGAACTGTACAACAAGAACTGTGTGCCTCATACTGAATGGTTGGGCTGTTCATTCCAGGGGCAGTCAGAAGCTGGCCATTCAGGAAAGGGGCGGTATCACGGTACCAGGAATCCTCACCCAAGAACGCTGTACATTGAGTGAAGTTTCAGTCTTGAATTGGAGGAGATGTGGTAGCTATCAGAGGGGGTGGAGCTTAGGCTACTTTAGGTGGACGTGACGGCGTAAACGGTTCCTTTGTTGTGGTTAATGGGAGGAAACGAGGACTGTGAAAGTGTGAGTGAAGTGTTTTGTTTGTTTTTCTTAACTGTGTACATTTGTCTTTGCCAGACGGCTAATAGAAATCTGGGAGCTGTCGCTTCAAGCCAGTAACAAACCTGGACTTCCCTGCACCTGTACACAAGCAAGCAGCACTGAATCAAGCACCGCACCTGCACCTAGAGCACACACTGTCCAAAGACATGTCTGTATCTGTGGTGTGTGTCTGTGTTTTGTATTATTATTTCGGGACTGCAATCCCTTGGCTTATACGCTGACAATACCCATAGTTGGGTAGAGCCAGCATTATTTTTTAAATGGTCAAGGAGACCACAAAAGAAAAAGAAAAAGAACTTGAACTATGAACTTTGTGTTTGCCATTGTCTGGAGCACCTGCATCACCCCTACACCTACGCACTACAACCCACGCGTTCACAGTCCCCTAACACTGAAGGGGTTAAGGAGTCGTTCCAGTACAGAGCTGGGAAACAGCATGCCAATGCGGACGTCTTGTCTCGTCGCCCCTGTGTCAATGCTTCATTTTCCTGGCCCTACGAGCCACTTCCTCTCTGCAGCACTAGATTATATGATGTCACTGTGTATTCGCTAGTCGGCCAACATTGCAGATAAGCATCAGCACCCATGGACAAGGTCTCCGGCCAGATTCTTCATCCGTCTTTAATTCGTCTGTTGAATTGCATTTTAAATCATCCACATTGCAGTTTCTCCGTCCTGAATTTTGTTTGCACTTAACCTGCTTCTGCGGCTGTCTTCCTGCCGGTAACAGCTTGGGCTGTGATGCTACCCTGTAGCCAATGTAGAGTCCTTTCAGTGTGTAAGGTCTTTTTACCCACCTCACCTCTCATAGTAAAAGTTGTTTTGTGTCTTTAAATTTTCCCTTAAGTAGTGTGGTGAATTAAAGTTTGCACCCCGAAAGGAGCACTTGCTCACATGAATGGCTACCATGGGCAGCTGCAATCTAATACATTAGTAAGTTCTGAGGTAATAAAGTAATAATGTGTTTTCATTTGAAGTGGGTTGAAATGGAAGCTTCCCCTGGGGTCTAGCTCAGTTTCACAGTAAGTGCAGACCTCCTGTAACTGTGGTCATGAAGAAGGCACTGGTTCTTAATGCACCAGCTAACACATTTTCATTATTTTGGTGTAGACACATGAGTGATTCACTGCTTGATCCCATTTCAGGGTAAAAAGCATTTTTGTGTATCTAACCAGACCATTTCTTTCAAATAAAAAATAGTTTTGAAAAATAGATGTATGTTTTTAAGTTATGATGTACACTTATATGAAGGAAAATTGGTGGTTTAACCGTGATGTTGTATAGAAAGTTATGACTGTTGGTGTCCAGTAATGTTATTGAGCTTTCCCACAAGGTTTAGAATGAGATCTCAATAAGATTTCAGAACTGTAGCAGAATCAGCTAGTGTATTTGACCCTAAGGCTCTGTTAATGGATGACCCAAGAATTAACTCTGAGGCACAGTTCTCAGTGTTTTAACGTGTGATCGGCCATATTGGGATCATTTGACTTTTTCGTTTCCAGATGATAAAGAACTAATACTTGGAGGTATTAGTTTCACACTTGGTACACACCTGTATGGTAGTGCATTGTGGGTATAGTACAAACAAATGGTGGCAGTTATTGTCTGTGGAATCCTTTGACAGCTGACAAGGTACTGTGAAGTAATATAAAGTATAAAAAACATAAAAGAATAGTTTAGGATCTAATGGTACGTAAATCCACTGAGCCAAAAAAAATGGCAAGAAAGGCTGTTAGAAAAATGAATAGGCATGCACTACCATTTTTGATACCTCATTTATTTTTTAATTGAAGTGTTGGAACAAAGAAAAACACAGCTGTAGGATTAATGAGCTGTTTGGCTTTGAAAGGAATTAACAGAGCTTCCCTGTCTATTTAAAACAAAAAAAACAGACCCTATCTTCTATGCAGTCTGCCGTTTGACAAAAAATATCCTCAACTACTGTACAAAGTGTGCCATCATTAGCATACGAAACACGGTGTGTAAGGGTGCTAATGGAGAGCCGCTTTGTGCTCAGGCGGTCAAAGATGAGAAGCTGTTGGTTTTAATTGGGCCTGTGAAACATGAAAAATGTGTGACAACCAACCTATTAGTCAGCATAAATAAACAAGCTGTGCATCAGGGACCCAACCTTCCACCACTTTATCCTTTGTTACCAGTGGATGCACTTATATATCTTTTTTAGCTGTCATTTTAGCTGCAATTTCTATATTATTATTATTATTATTATTATTATTATTATTATTATTATTATTACTACAAAATAAATTTAGAGCCTGTCTTCCTTATAAGCATTTTGTTTTTTCAAAGTTGCTTGTTTTTCAGAGAGAAGACTAGGAATAATGTTCTGGGGTTGTATAGACAGACTGTCTGTCCTGTCTGCACATAGACCGCACTTACAGTTTTACATAGACCACTTTTTACAATTATTATGAGACTTGAGAAACACATTCTTGAAAACTACATTCTTAAAGTTATTAAGAGATTCAGAATCGATGGTCCCTGATTGTCTTCTCTCTGTCTTATGTCACACTGTTTTTTTTTTCAATTATGTAAAATGTACTGTATGACAAAACACAGAGCAAGATAATAGTAAAAACTACAATCAAATGCCAAAAAAACCCAAAAGAGGGCTTTACCATCTGGTAAGGCCTGCCTCCTGTCGTTAAATGTCTGGAGCCGAAGGTGAGGGCATTTAACATAAGAATGGCCTTACCAGATAATAAGCCCTCTTATGAGAGTTCTATTGCTATTAGAAAATGGATTTGTAAACTAAAATAACATTTAAAGTTTTTCTGGGATTTTTGGGGGGATTTTATGCAGGACTGTTTTTTGTTGCTACTGAATACATGCATGAGTAATGCGGTTTGCTCAGAATTCAGTATTAAATATTTTTTTAAAGTTTACCCATGCACAAATATTCCGGGAGATTTTGCTATTATGAACGCTACTGAACACGTTCTCAAAAGTTGGGGGTTGAGTCCAGCACAGGAATATTTGCCAGTGTACCCTCTTGGAACAATTCAAATAAATTCCCAGCAGGCACTGCACACAAGCCAGCTACGTCATCACCTTGCTTCCTTCCCGTGATTAACAACTGTAGGCAGTATGATTAAATACCATAATTAAATATTCACTGCCCTATACATTGCATGAACATAGAAAAAGTTAAATAATATTAAATATATGTTTACCTTTCAAAATGTTTTTCTAATCCTCTTCATCAACATCCATCGCAAGCACTGAAAGATGGCGCTCGATGATGCTGTCATCACATCATAGCGCCAGACATCTTCACCTTACAAAGTGCGCATGCTCCTTCTCTTCTCCTGAGAGTAGTCTGTGCCTTGTCAGGGGCTTTTCTTGGCAGCCCTTCCTGGGTATTTTGTTACGAATAGAAGAGCTGCCTTTTCCACAGGTAGCCAATCAGAAGTCATAGTGGTGGGACTCAAACACTCCCTCAGTTATCTCGGAAAGAATAGGTGACGAGTGAAACAAAGCACCAGCGTAATAAACCGGTAGTTTTTAGGAAAGTATCACATTCAGATTATTACTTTATTTTAAATAAATAAATAAAAACAGTCTTGAATGTCGAATGTGTGGATTGATATTTGTTTTCTGACGGGTTCATAAGAACCAATGTGAACTGGTCTAAAGCCGTGACTGGGTTGCAATTGAATGTTTCAAGGCTAATGCTCTTCTCCCTTATGTTCAGTTTAGGGAGAATATTTGTAAACTGCATTATGAATTTAGCATATCACGTTTAGCATATGTGCAAGAATGTACAGAATGTACAGCATATAGTATATCTAATATATATATATATATATATATATGTATACATTTATGTCCCAGTTCATGGAGGCAAAATGGGACAATCTCTATATCTAGTTCATTATATTTTTGTGTAATATCTCTATTATAAAGGGCAAGATCAACTCATTGTGACAACTGTTAAAAATATTCAAAAGAATAAGCAAAACAGATTTTTGAGAATCATAGAAATATTTGTTACCAAATATCTTATTGTTTTGCTATTGTTTTGATTTTTTTTTTCAAATTTTAATTTCACTACAGTAATTGTTCCTGCCTGAACACTGCTACTCCTTAATGTATTAACTAACATAGCCCCTAAGTTAAACACGGTACTTGTGTTTTATGGAGCTCTCACAAAACAATAAGGCACTAGAGAGAGACATGAGTTTAAAGCCTTGGGTTTTACAAGTTTAGAATCAATAGATAAATACAATAACTACCAAGTAACTGTACGAAGGCATATATTGACATTACTTTGTATTAAAGCGATAAGTGATGCTAATGTTAAGGGTCATGTTACCTCATAGCAAAATCTTGGAGCATCAAAAGAGATGGTAAGCAAGAAAGACATTTCCCAAACTGTATGTCAGACTCATACTGGAATCTAGCTGCATAAACAGTACGTCCAGTATTTTTGTTTTTCCGTGACTCGTTTCAGCCATGACGTCAGTGTCAGAGGAAGCGATGAAATAACTGAAATATATTAAAGTGCTGAGATGTCTTATCCATAGAATAAACTTTGAGCAGTCAGTTTGGGCAGTCAGTTTGAGCAGTCAGTTTGAGCAGTCAGTTTGCTGAGGTTTTGGCAGGACCTCTGAAATATGGCACACAGCTGCAGATCTAATTTCCCCGAATGTTCTGTCCCCTACCTCATACATTTTTAATATAACTCAAGTGGAAAAGAAAAACAAAATTAGGTCCCCACTAGGTCCGGTCCCCAAATATATTTCCCTGATGCACACAATTTCCTGCAGACATTACATTCCATAATTGCAGCTACAATTGCCTGAAACTGCAATTATTATCTCTAGATTCAAAGGTCCATGTGATGACACAGCAACACTAAATTATTACCTTTGCTTGAAAAAATCCAGGAAATAACATTCAGTAGTATGGCCATAAACTCTTCAATAAGGACCTTGAAAATCCTGCTATAAAGAAACGTCACCTCTGAGTTATTGTTTAAATTAAATTGGAGTGTTCATCCAACGCTGTAGAGAGAAACAGCATCCTTCCAATCTTGCAGACAGCTTTTGATAGACTTTGATATGTTTCCATGTGCTTGCTGTTAGAAACCTGACGTCTGCAGACAATCATCGTGTTCTAGATAATTCTTTATAAAATACAAGCATTGGAGTTAGAGATGAAAAGACATTTTCTATCCATTTCTCTTTCCTGAGCTACTGGATTTTGCAATTAAGCTTGCATGAAGATCTTTCTTATTGTTGGCTGGCTAGCATCAAAAATGTAGCTCTTGGGGTTTATTATTATTATCGTGCATAGATGGTTCTTAAAGGTATTTTCCCTTGGTTTTACATTGGTTTTGTTGACCTATTTGCAAATGCAATGACTTCCCAATCAAAATGGTCAACTGCTTTTTGCAGACAGTCAGACTTATTTTATACCAGTACAATGTGTTCTACAAAATGCATGTGTTTGTTTACAGTGAGTGATTTTCTCACAGAATTTATTCTGTACAAACATTTATTTAATCTTTGGGGGTCATTCTTACAGGTTTTCACAAATCATGCTTTTTGTCAGACTTATTTTAATGCTCCCCTGCACTTTAAAAACTCAAGAGGTGTCACAATGGCTGTGACCTGTGTAAATCCCAATGATTCATCAATTTTTTTGCTGGACTCTTTCCAAAGATGACATGTAATTTTTATAATTTGAACTCCAATCTCATTAGTGCATTTTACTCAAGACCTTTCAGAACACTTTGCATATTTGAATAGTACACCATAAATGAATCACAGTACATCATGGTACATATGTTGCAAATTCATTCTGTTCTATTTCCTATTTTAAGTTCGTAAGTTCGTTGTGCATTATGATTCACCATGCATCATGCAATGATTCACAGGTATTATTTTAAAGAGTTTAACATCTTGGGGTTTTGTAGTCACTCTTTTGTAAATCTGCTTGTGTTATAGTGGCAGAATTTGTTTCAATAACCATCTTAAGTGCCTACACTCTTTCTAGAAGTCTTTGTTTGGCAGGTGTTTGATTGAATGAGGTGTCGTGTTAGGAAGTTCAATAAACCAATTTGTTTAATAGATATTCCCATAAAATGCTATAAACAGGGAGGGGGTTTACATTTCTCAGGTCCTGGAATTCTTCCAAGGATGTTGTTAGATTCAGCTGGAATCTGCTCAACCCCAGCTACTGTAGATTGTAATGGTAATTAAAATGAGAAGGAACAGGCAATAACAAAAGACCAAAGGAAAATGGGGGTTCAATTGATACTCTGTATATATGTGGTCCAGAGTAACACTTAATAGATTTAAAATATATCACTTTCATATACAATGGAAGCATGGCTGCTTCAGGCATGTCATATGGTTGTCTGTTTCTATTTCCAAGCTGTGAATACATGCCCTTTTAGATGTATGCCTTTATCCAAGCTAAGCTTATTTGCATGTGCAGCCTGTTGGTCTTTGACCGAGTTTCAGGAACAGAAAAGCATGTCACTTGGTTTTCGCATCCAGGCCCAGATTTATAAAAGGATTGTACATGTTTTACGAATATAAAACACGGGCTGAGGGTTCTGAATTCTTGGGTGGGATTTAAAAAACACACGCAATGGCATAAACACGTAATTAAAATGTGATTTGCGGGGGCAATGTCTCTGTGCGCTTTAGCCCTTGATGCATATGTAATTCTATATACGCATATGTAATTCTGTATATGCATATGTAATTCTGGGACGTTTCTGGAAAAAAAACGCTAAAATTGGGAGGGGATTTTGCAAATGAGGTCTATTAAATATTCTGTCTAATTTATTAAAGTTGCCGGTAATTGCGGGCCTCGTATTTGCGTGATTATTTTAAGAACTCTGAAAAGCAGGCGTTAATTTGCCACAGTCAGACAGTAGGTTATATAAAAGGCAAGGTGATGTGGGAGACTTGCCTGCAGCAAGAAGGAGACATCGTTTTCAAGGACAAAGAAACATTTAATAACATTTTGCAAAGAGCTCATTTTTTAACCCTTCTGATCAAGTCATTTTTTAAATTACAGTTTATAATACCATTACCATATTATTTTGCAAACTCCAATTTTCAATACATGTTTCATAGCTTATATGACAAAACAGAAAGTCTGCAAATAGAGAATATAGAATCCATGTAAAAAAGGTTCTTAGTAGCACCTCAATAGGTCTCCCCACAGTGGCATAGCAAGGTTCTAATGAGAGCCTTTACTTCTAGAGTGTAGGCATTATTATAAGAATGGTGGAGGAGATTAAGAAAAGATGGAACGATATTCCGAGGCGCACAAAAGAAAAAGTCTCATATACAATGAGGGCTCATACTCCACCTTTATTTTAGCAATGCCTACAGAGTGTATTTTGTGTAATATGGCATTCTGGTATTTAACAATACTGATTCGGGGAGTATTGTTAAATTCGAGTTGGAAAGAAAACTGTAAAAAAAAATAAAATAAAGGAGAGGGATAGGTGACGTAACATACTGAAAATGGTATTACAGCATACACAGCATTCACTGAACTGATATATTTTGCATAACGTACATAAACTGTAATTAAAATGTGACATCAGATTAAATAAACACATTTGTATATATTTTTAAATGTTAAATGATTTTATCAGCTAGTTTCCAAAGTGAAGTCACCTTTTCTGTAAATAAAAAAGCACCAATGTATACTTTTGAGGAGGATAGGTGGTTCATTTGAGGATGTTTGTTTAGCAAAGCTTACATATTGAAAAATAGGTGGTACAGAACTAGGACAGGCCCACCAAGAGAAAGACCTTGGGGATGTAGTATAGTCATTACTGTCAGCAATTAGACTCGTATATATATATATATATGACATATATATATATATATATATATATATATATATATAATATATATATATATATATATATATATAGAATCTTTACACATACAACTTGCTGAACTTTCTAATTACAGTTATACTTATTCAGTAGACCTATGTTTAACTTTGACATTCTAGAAATAGCTTTAGCCCAGCAGCAATGCCAAATATAAATATGTCAGTACAATAACTGTAAGCCATAGTCTTATGCATACATACAAGTCAAAACAACTTAACCTAAAATCTTAGCTTTAATTTTTGATAAAAAAGAAACACTAAGAAACAATCCTAGACCACTGGTTTTAAACTATTTTACTCACATGGGCATTTTGGTTTGAGTTCAATGATGTAAACGCCTCGATACATTATGCGATTTCGGTGTGCTGCGATCGCATACGATTGACCGATCGCAAGCAAGAGCAGCCGATCACTCCAGGTGAAACAATGTGTGATAGGGTGCTATGGAAGACCTTCTGGGTCAAAAAACGCGTTATTTAATACATGTCAAAATATTTCGTACATGTTCTCATTTGACTTTAGTACGTGTTGTAATTCTAATTACAACACGTACAAAGTTGGCCAATCAAATTGCAGAAAATTAAATGAGAGCCAGTGAATTTAAAGAAAATAGTACATGTAATAAATTATCCAATTAAAAGTCACTTTACACCTGCCACTCCCCTCCAATTCGTGGTGGTATATGGACTTAGCATTGGGTAAAGTGTAGTGAAAGATGGATAGACCCGGAACATAAGAACATAAGAACATAAGAAAGTTTACAAACGAGAGGAGGCCATTCAGCCCATCTTGCTCGTTTGGTTGTTAGTAGCTTATTGATCCCAAAATCTCATCAAGCAGCTTCTTGAAGGATCCCAGGGTGTCAGCTTCAACAACATCACTGGGGAGTTGATTCCAGAACCTCACAATTCTCTGTGTACAAAAGTGTCTCATATTTTCTGTTCTGAATGCCCCTTTGTCTAATCTCCATTTGTGACCCCTGGTCCTTGTTTCTTTTTTCAGGCTGAAAAAGTCCCTTGGGTCGACACTGTCAATACCTTTTAGAATTTTGAATGCTTGAATTAGGTCGCCACATAGTCTTCTTTGTTCAAGATTGAACAGATTCAATTCTTTAAGCCTGTCTGCATATGACATGCCTTTTAAGCCCAGGATAATTCTGGTTGCTCTTCTTTGCACTTTTTCTAGAGCAGCAATATCTTTTTTATAGCGAGTTGACCAGAACTGCACACAATATTCAAGATGAGGTCTTACTAGTGCATTGTACAGTTTTAACATTACTTCCCTTGATTTAAATTCAACACTTTTCACAATGTGTCCGAGCATCTTGTTAGCCTTTTTTATAGCTTCCCCACATTGTCTAGATGAAGACATTTCTGAGTCAACAAAAACTCCTAGATCTTTTTCATAGATTCCTTCTCCAATTTCAGTATCTCCCATATGATATTTATAATGTACATTTTTATTTCCTGTGTGCAGTACCTTACACTTTTCTTTATTAAATGTCATTTGCCATGTGTCTGCCCAGTTCTGAATCTTGTCTAGATAATTTTGAATGACCTTTGCTGCTGCAACAGTGTTTGCCACTCCTCCTACTTTTGTGTCATCTGCAAATTTAACAAGTTTGCTTACTATACCAGAATCTAAATCATTAATGTAGATTAGGAATAGCAGAGGACCTAATACTGATCCCTGTGGTACACCACTGGTTACCACACTCCATTCTGAGGTTTTTCCTCTAATCAGTACTTTCTGTTTTCTACATGTTAACCACTCCCTAATCCATGTACATGTGTTTCCTTGAATCCCAACTGCGTTCAGTTTGAAAATTAATCTTTTGTGTGGGACTTTGTCAAAAGCTTTCTGGAACCTCCGAGTTGAGTTTTCAAAGCTTTAGAAAACGCTTTAATTCAGTGTAACCCCACCTTAACTAATATGTAATCTAATTCAATTTTACTAAATCACTTTTTTATTTACAATGAAGGGAAAACATAATACATGTTTTTTCATTATCATAGTATTGGGCGACACATTAGTATTTTAATATTATTAATAAAAACGTGATTTGGTGTATATATATATATAAAAATCAAAGAAAAAGGTACATGTAGTGAGGTACACACGAAAATATTGAATAACTGATAAAAAAAAAAATCAAGCTGAAGGAGGATGTAGTCTGAAACGTCCTTAAATATCAATTATTATATTATCAGTTCTTCATATTTCTGTATACCTACATTATGGATGTTTCTTTTTGATTTTGTAGCACATTTTCATAAATTCATATATATATATATATATATATATATATATATATATATATATATATATATATATATATATATAATCTAATAGAGAGAGAGAGAGATTGTATGCGTGTCTCCAGTCATATGTGGTTTTCACAGTCAGATCACCAAAATTGTGCCATAGCCTTATGTTTTCGCATATTGTCATTGATCACAAATTGTGCATCCCTTCCAGCTTGCTACTTTCAAAGCTACTTTTCCACTAATGAAAAGATACTATGG
This sequence comes from Polyodon spathula, assembly GCF_017654505.1. NCBI lineage: Eukaryota > Metazoa > Chordata > Actinopteri > Acipenseriformes > Polyodontidae > Polyodon > Polyodon spathula. The sequence goes on along the minus strand of NC_054537.1, from coordinate 20,393,986 downwards.
TTTTAACATATTTATAAACTGTACTTCAGAACTGGGGAGTGTTGGCTGATGCTATGGTTATCATTATGGCATTAACTTACAGGTTCACATGCTGCAATCCACTTAAGAATAGCTCTGTGTCCTTAACCCAGATCCTTTTATATACATAGCCATTATGGCATATATATTTATATATATATAGTGACAACTCTGGAAAGGTTTGGTGTGTTTGTCACTTCTCCGGACCTTTTACACTGTCCTCTAGCACAAAAGAAACTCAAACTTCCAGGAATGCAAGTTAAACAGGATGGTACCTGTGTGTTTATTATTTACAATACTTCAAAACACCCAAAATAAACAAACAAAAGCCTAACTCCTTAATAGAGTACTAACTATAACAGAAAGATTCCCTAACTAACAGTCCGGGCAGCTAAGCTGCTTACCGGCTCCAAATACCAGGACTCTTTTCCAGCTCACTCTCCAACTCTCCAATTGTCCAACTCTCCTCAACCAACAGGTTGACCCTGCCCTTTTTAATAGACTCCCAAGTGTTTAACTGATGGCAGCTGTTCAATCAATTACACAATCACCTTGTCTAATTGTGCCATCTAACATGGCCTCCTGGGAATTGAAGTCCTGCTGCGCCAGATCGGCATGACTACATTTCTTTAAAATGGGTACAGACTGTGCATAATCCGTGGCCCAAAATATCGGCCCTCGACCACAATGCCCCACACTTCATTACATATATATATATATATATATATATATATATATATATATATATATATATATATATATATATATATATATATATATAATTGGTCTCAAATTCAAACTAAGTAAATTCATAAGTCAGTGGGTGTTGTGCACTACACACACAACCATCGCGCGCGCTATGCTAACTGCCACCATTCGCTGCAGGACATACAATGAAGAGTTTTCTTTTTTTAATTGAAATGATTGTTCCACTTGTTGTGTAATTGTTGTACGGTTGCACTTAATTTAATGTACATGTCTCTTATCTGCCCCACACCCTTTGTGTGATCCTCGTATGTATTTCTCGCCCAGTGTGTTACACTTGCTGTTTTTTACCCTTCCCCTGTTTGCGTTTTTATTCTCTGCTTAGTTCAGCGCTTAATAATGCTACTGTTAGTTAGTAGTCACTAGCAACACATTTAAATTTCATTTGATTGTCTCGTGCTTCTTTGCTGAACCTGTGTGCACCAACGCCGCAATATATTTTTATTAAAGACATTTATTTTACTTAATTTCGTTATCCTCGTGACTTTATTCTCCCTCTGCCATTTTCTCCATGATTTTGAACGCATTGACTGTGACTGCTGTGATTTATGTCCAAATTTTCCATGAAAAATTCCTAGCCCTATTGATAGCCCAGCCTGCCAAACTATACAGAGAACAGACAAACAAGCAAGTGTGATAGTTGTCCGCAGTACTCAGTAATTAACACATTCGGGGTTAACAGAGTTATCAAAACAGTTTATGTTTCTGATGAAAAAGATGAAGAAAAAGTAGCGGTTGAAGTAGCGGTAGCGGCAACTACATTTTGCAGGAAAAAATATCTCGCTACTGTAAAAGCTACTGTAAAATAAAAGTAACTCGCTACAGCAAAGCTACACAAAAAAAGTAGCTCGCTACTATTAGCTCTCTACTCCCCAACACTGACAGTATGTAGGCATCGGTTAATTGCCTATGCGGCTACTTTTCTGTCAAGTTCATGTTCTTTCTTGTCACTATTAGCTGCTAAATGTTGTCACGTGACTCCAACTAGCTCATTGATTGGATACTTGTCCAGGGCGATCACATTCGATTGCATTCGATTCGATCAGTTTGTGATTGAATGTAATCCTATATAGCCCAGTTGCAGGGTGCAATAGTGATGCAATAGTGATACGATAGTGATGCGATCCATGGCTGCAATCCGATCGCATGCAATCGCATCACATAGAAATCTCATTGTGTATTATGACCTTCAGAGCTGGGGAGGACTAAGGAACAGTGATCAGCTGCTAATGGAGATGGTAAATGTAGGGCAGTCAAGTCCTTGGACATAAATGTTAGATCCCTATGCCATAAAAATGGATTTGGTCTCTGTATCCATAATATAGGCCTAAACAATAACATATTGATTAGGTAGGCTTTTCTTTCAGATCTTGACTACTTTATGAATAGTGAATAGATACAGACGAGAAGGACAATTAGACACTGATCAGTGAGTATAGAGGCAGAATTAATTATATTGATAGATCATTTAGACACTAAGAAGACTTTATTGGATTCTGTCAGAAACTGGATTCCAGTTGAGGAAATTGACCAGTATTTCTATATGACCATGGGACACTGCAAAAGGAAGCATCATTATCTTGTCAGTAGAATCCTTCTATACATGACATCTGAATGTGGTTTTCTAGTAAACAAGATGATGTGTAGTTAAAATGGTTAGAAGTCTCAAAAAGCATTTGCTACCGACAAGTGTGCTGTAGGCCTGTTTAATGTTGTGTTTTAAAGAGGAAGCCTGAATTGAACCTGATTGGTATCAGGTCATAGGATTGTGTGGCTTGCAAAACCACTCACAATGTGTTTGAACATATCTGATTCATACCTTACCTTACCTACAGCAAAGTATTAGCTTACTAAGGGAAGCAACCTGCTTCTCAAATCCGATGAAAGCAGTTGTGAGTAAAAGGATTAGACCTTTTTTCTTTCCTAGTACCCTGAGTTGCATATCTAATCAATAGGGATTACAGGGGTCGTATTATGTATTTCATCTTTATTCATTGGGCTTTCAGCCTCTAGAATGTTAAATGTTGTTCAGAGACTACATTAAACATTGCGTTAAGCTTGCAACCCAGGTTCACTGTGGACGAAAGTTTGCATGTTAAAATATCAATAGCAGGCAAAGTGCAGTTTGCATTGTAAGGGAGAAAATAGTCTACAGCAATGGGATTTCCCCATAGGGCCCCACTAATATGTCTCAGTCCTGTCTTTTTGTGCCTATTTTTGTGATAATGGACACCACTGGAACAGAACAAATCAACTATATTACTATGGACTGTTGGATTCAAACTGAAAAACAATTAATATTGTCACTAAAGCAATCCATTCTCCCATTCTTCTGTCATTTTGTTTTTGAAAAGAACAGTTAATACCCAATTAAAGTTGTGGCCTTGAATTTGTATTGTTGCTATTTGTCAAAAGCTATAGATCACAATTAAAGGGGAGTTAAAGGTGTAAAAATGAAAGTACAGTTATGAGTTATGCCAATTCAAGATGCTTGAATTGACTTGCTGCAAATGCAAAACATATTTTTCTCCTTGAAATTCAATAGTCAAATCTCAAACTAAAGTAAAAAAAAAAAAATTAAAAAAACCCAATAGATTTTCATCACAATGAAAGTTGGTCTGTCACTCATGAAAACACAATGACATTGTATACAACTGTAAGTCTCCCTGGGTAAGGATATCTGCTAATAAATAAATAATAATAATAATAATGGCTAAACCCAATATTGTCTTCAAAGGTTTTGATGCCCCAATGTTCTCTAAGGGATACACATCATCTTAATAGTACAAAAAAAAAAAGATGTTTTAGCTAAGAGCTTATCGTTCTACTTATTCATTTCTTACTGTAGAATATGCTTGTTGCTGTAAATTGTAACTTGCCCTGTAAATGTGGGAATGCGTAAATCACGACATATGTTATTATTATAAAGCATTTTCACACATTTACTACAGCAAGAACATCATGTGTGGCTGTCATCATCAGGTAATGACATTGTTTTAATTGGTGAGAGTGACTACCATTGTAATGGTTTATTGGGCCACCAAGCTGTCTATTCTTATTCTTATGTTTAAAAAAAAAAAAAAAAAATATATATATATATATATATATATATATATATATATATATATATATATATATATATATCTATTACAAGTAAATTTCTTTGAAAACAAACAAAATGCATCAGTTACATCATGCAGGTGTGAAGAACCTGGTACTGTTGGATAGATCAGTGTTTGTGTTAACTAATATTTTGTATTATGAGCCCCAAAACCAGCGATTATGCAAAGAAATGCAGTTGCCTTATTACATTCACTGAACCATTAAATGGAAGACTTGCAATTCATTAAAATTAATTGGGCAGTCTGGAGTCTGGTGTGGTTATTATAAACTCGGTGATTAGCTGTCAAAATACTACAAATGTAACAGTGATGTGTGATGAATCTGTGACAGCAGCTTGCAGTATTTCTTTGATGTGCCATTGTAAAAGTAACAGCTGAATGGGTCCCCTAAATAAATCTGATTTTTTATCACTTACCAAATACTGCATTTGTCATATTAGTAGTTTACATAAAACAGCACCAAGTGTTAATACAGTATGTAGCTTTAATATAGTATGCATCGTAACCTAGTATACCGTATGTTTCTATGTGTTGTATGGATATTGTATTGTCTTAGATTTAAAAGAGTTAAAAAAAAAAAAAAAAACACTGACAAGACAACATTGGATTTGTAATAAAGGTGCTGTGTTACAAATAAGGAAGAGAATATGAAGCAAATATGGTTATAACAATCTATATAAGGAAGTAGTACTTACATTTTTTTTTTAATCCCACTATAAATCCCTGAAAGTGATAACACACAGTGTATAGTTTTGCTTAATAGTGTTTGATATGTTTAATTGTAGACCATACCCCTGACTGGTTTATACTAAAGTAGACACAGGCTCTCAGTTCCTCAGACATCCTCTAGTTTATTGTTAGTAAATAGTACACACACACACACACACACACACACACACACACACACACACACACACACACACACACACACACACACAGAGACCCAATGGTTAGCAAAGTCTAGTGACCTTTGTTATTAATGAAAGGGGTTATGGGTAAGTGATGGTTGCTTTGGGAGGTTGTTTATGAACTCTAGGGATTACTTCCATGGCAACAGTGGCAGACGCAAACTCTCTAAGCAATATAGTTACAAAGGAGCATACAATGACAACACAAGGGCCTCATGAATAATGTGGCTCATCAATACCTGATCAAATCCTGTTACTACAGAAAATGTATTGATCAACATTAAAAGTTCAGGCCTGTTGCAATATTTTAAACTGACAATCCTTTTAATTTTGCAGGAAGTGTAAACAGTTTTAGGAAATGATATTCTTGAACTATAAAACACTTTCATGTTCAGTTATAATAACTTGGAAATGCAAAATATTACAAACAAATATGAGGAGATGCTTTCTCAATATGAATCAATATAAATTGCTGTACAAAGATTAAACTATTAAGCATAAGCTCAGTAGAGTTGCTTGTTAAAGCTCTTCCATAATTTTAAAGTTGACAAACTGGTTTGCTTCGACCCCATAAAGGGACAAGATGTCCCCATATAGTATAACCAAGGCTGGAATAATGTTACATGAAGAGTGTATTGTTTAGCAGACAGTATGCTGTGTTGTCCTTGTCGTAATTGCTTAGTGGTTGTAGATGAAACTCATCTACATGTCAAGGAAGTAGTATGTGGTTGCTCTACTAATTTACTGTATTCCCTGTTTGCTTTGCATCGAAGGATTTGGATGGATGGACACATGATACTGCTACATCAGATGAATAGATTGCTTGTGGAAGCATATCACATCAAACCATCTGGTTGTGTGGGCTAGGTAGGCTCAGTGGCAGTGCTGGGAGAACTTAGTCATGCATTGTGGTTTGAGTCTGGGATTGATAAGTGAACAGTAATCCCTTATGAGCACTAGTAGTCTTGCACACATGGATATACTGCAAATAAGACGAGAAAAATATACAAATATAGATAATTGCTTGGGTATAAAAAAAGACTTGTTTAACAATGTTATAACTATAAGGAACTAAGTAAAGTAGACAAATGTTTTGGTTTGTGCTATTTTCAGTATTTAACAGTGGATAAAAAGTCAGTCTACTTGACTTTATTTCTTCTGTTTTTTATCTTAGATTTCTGATTTGAAGTTAATGGAACACATTTCCATTGAGTCTATATGTGATTGCAGTGAAACAAACAAACAAAAAAAAAGATATTTATAAATTATTCAAACTTTTGGTCAAAGCTAAACACTGACGTTTAAACATTAAAAAGTGGCAGGTATTAGTTTATAATTTTTAAATCATGAGTTTAAAAAATAAAAAAAATCTTTTGCAGTGTGTGTTTAGTGATAAAAAGTTTTATCCTTGTGTATTTGTTCCACACCATTGTTAAAGAAGCTGATAATAGTGTTTGTGAATAGGGCATCTCTTTAGGGGTTAAAAATGATCATCAAATACAGCATGCATACACTACATGCTCTTTTCCAACTCCTCTGAAGCAGGCCATATCTTTGTAACTCTTATTACTCACCATAGTCAAAGTGAAAATAGACTGGTTTACTGCATACTATATTATACACAAACACATAGGCTCTATTTGTGCAAACAGATTTGAGACATATTATTATCTATAGATAGATAGATAGATAGATAGATAGATAGATAGATAGATATTTGCCATTTAACAATTCATTGTATTTTCATTTTATCAAATTATCGCCCATGATATACAATGATATTAATAAACACATTTTATTAGCAAGAAACTCGATAGACACTCCATTGCCTTCTATACTGTCTTGTGTGCTGGAAATATAACAAGCATATACTGCATGATCTTTATTAACACCCACCCTCTGTCCCTGACAGTGTATGTAAAAATGCTGACATCCAAAGCAGGCCAAAGATTTTGAAATTGTAATGTCTTGCTTTATTTATTCAGAAATATTTATACCAGGGCAGGATCATTTACTTTAAGTTTGCCATGAAATACAGCAGTTGCATTGCAATAGCACTAGAAAAAATATTTCATTCACGACCCTCAATAACTAAAGAAATTAGTCAAACAAATTTAAAGAGGAATTTGACCGTGTTTTATCTGACTGAAATCTCCTTGAAGATAAATATAACGGTCTTGAATTCAAACAACATTACAGACTGTTTCAAAATTTAATGCTAGAATTATGTGACATTTTGGGGGGCTCCCAAGTGGCGCTTCCAGTAAAGGCACTCTGTATGAGTGCAGAATGAGCCCTATAGCCTGGACGTCGCCGGTTTGAGTCTGGGCTATTCCACAGCCGACCATGGACAGGAGTTCCCAGGAGGCAGTGCTCAATTGACTGAGCGTCGCGAGGGGGGGCAGGGCTTAGGTCGGCCTGGGTGTCCTCGGCTCACCGCGCACCACCAACCCCTGTAGTCTGGCCAGGTGCCTGCGGGCTTGCCTGTTAGCTGCCCAGGAGCTGCATTGTCCTCCGACACTGTAGCTCCTGGGTGGCTGCATGGTGAATCCACAGTGTGTAAAGAAGCGGTCGGCTGATGGCACACACTTCAAAGGACAGCGTGTGTTCATCTTCACTGCTCCCGAGTCAGCGCAGGGGTGCTAGCGGTGAGCTGAGCCTAAATAATAATAAATTGGGAGAAAATAACAAAAAATAATTGGCAACGACTAAATTTATTTAAAAAAAAAAAAAAAGAATTATGTGACATTTTGAGACCGGATCTTGAATACCAAACAAGGAGAATCCACTCTGTACCAACCAAAATACAAATGTCTGTAGCTTTGGCATTTTATGCATCTGGCAAATTTCAAAGAAATGTTGGTGATTTACTAAGATTAGTAAGGCAACAGCTCCATGAAATATTGGCCATGTTTCCCACTACCTTGCCAAGAGACCAATTCTTAGTCCTGTAACACCAGCAGTTTGAAACTATAATAGAAAGCACAAGAAGGCGTTGAAGGATGTTTTAGGCTAAGGAAGTGCACATATTATATATTTTTGTTCAATCCAGGTAATATTTGTAAGAATCAGGAATATCTTAACCTTTACACAGTTTTAACTACATCTTGTTCAGTGCAAAATATTGTAATTCTATTTACTGTAGTACCAAAATCACTATAACATCTAAAATGTAATATATATATATATATATATATATATATATATATATATATATATATATATATATATATATATATAGTGTTTTTCTGTAGTGTTTACAAACCGCTAAAAATACATTATTTTAAGTGACAAAGTCGGGGTGACTGAGTATAAAGACAGCGTTTTTTTTTGTTTTTTTTTGTGCTATTTTTTATTTATTTTTGCTTTCTTCCAGTTAGTTTAATTGTTCTTTATCCAAATCAGCATGTCTCTTACTACTTTGGGAGGTAATCGGTCACTCAGTTTCATAGTTACAGCTGTACATCTGTAATTGTAAAATCAAGAGGGCTACCATCCGATACTTTTTAATTTTGTGAGGCAGCGCAGTGATTTAGAATATGTGACAAGGTTCCAACTGTCTGTATCCATCCAATATATGGACAGCTGGAACCTTGCTCAACCAATCACATTGCTTGTTTCATGTTACATTGCCAGCCCTGGATTATAAATATATATACACTGCTGTGCAAAAGTCTTATAGATATGTTGCATTTTTCAACTCTGATACATTATGAGCATCAACAATTTACTCAAAGCCTCCACTAGTGTTTTCTACTATTATAACAACCTTGACTTGCATAAAGAAGGAAAATCATTGAGTGAATTAGCTCTCATCACTTGATTTTCAAGGTGTGGAATCCAAAGCATAATCAACAAGTACAGAGAAACATCATCTGTAATTGACAAACCCAGGACTGGAAGACCCAAAAAGCTGTCTAACAAGGATAAGCAATACTTGAAGATAATATCCTTAAGGAATAGAAAGAAGACAAGCGTTGAATTGACAACAAAACTGGCAGAAGGCAAAGGTGTCAAAAATGCAACATGACTAAGACTTTTGCACAGCAGTTTATATATATATATATATATATATATATATATATATATATATATATATAATATATATATATATATTTACTTCTTGTTCGTTTAAATTTTAACCGTCTATTGTGATAAAACATGGGGACTGACAGATATTTTAAACATTTTTACTATGCATTTTTAAAGCCGGGTATCTTCAGATACCTGATATGAAGACACCTTAAAATAGAGTACACAGCTCTAATGCTTTGATGTATAGTTCCTCTAATAGAGAAAGCACCTCTTGCAATTTACAAGGAATATCATTAATATTAAATAGACTTTTGCCCTAGATTTCCTTTGTTTAATATTAATGGCCACATTGTCAGCCCGCAAATATATATTTTTTTCCTTATTTCTGAAAGGAGTCTCTGCAGAGTGTTGTGAGTCAACATAACAGCATTATTCAACATAAGGACATGTTTCTGTTTCCTTTAATGTTAAAATGCCAACATCTTCTTGCTGGTGAAAACAAAATGTTTGGCTGCTTATTACACAGAGGCATGAGATTATTATACTGAATAATCTGCCTGTTGCCAAAATATATCATGGAAAGAAACATGCTGACCGCTTTAACAGTACTAGGAATACACTTGCAAACACCCCAAACAACTCTCTTTTTAGTGTATTCGCTCATAAAAAGGTCCTGAGAACATCCTGAAATTACACAATAGCACACTATTCATCATAGCACATTTCTGGACTGATGTATGGAGAGATACAATTTGCAGGTTTGGATTGTGGTGTGACATGCTTGTATCGATATATTTTTTGTATTCTGACAAGACTGTTCTTTCATGCTTAGATTTTGGTGTACGTTTTAGAGTCAGGGATTACTATCCCATGCTCAAAGATGCAAAAAAAAAATTAACAACACCCTGATGTTTTAGTTTAAAAACTGCAAAGGCTAACAATGGACCTTTGTGGATCAGTTTTATCTCTGCATTTCATTTATATACTGTATCTGCAAAAGCTGTCTTTATGGTTTGCTGCCTAGCAGTATAAATAAAGAAATACATAACTAAATTGAGACTGGGTGGGTGATTGTTTCTTCAATCTTTATCTTACTTCAATAACACATTTCTTTTCTGACTAGAGGAAAATTATTTATACCTCAGGCAAAAGTAGCTGGTAATAATCTTTTTTTCCATTTTCTATATTACAGAGAGAGAATGACAGTCAAGAAATACTTTTACCTTTTCCGTTGATAAAATCACCAACTTTAGAATGTATAGGTCACAGGAAATAAGAAGCATATAACAGATATCACATTGCGAGCTGTCACACAAAATGCAATTTTTTTAAATAAAAAAAAAAAAACATAACATACAACAGATATGGTGTTTTGTTCAGGCAGAAGATAAGACAGAGGAGTGGAATAAAATTCAAAGAAAATTGCTTCAGGGGACTTTTGTGTCATTCAGAAGACAGCATATAATTATTTTTATAACATTCAAATATGAAGATATTGTACCCTTTGAATATTTTTCCATTAGGGCATTTGATTGTATTTTTATTTTGTTTTTTGCTTTTTGTAATTTTGCAAAAAAAAAAAGAGTAATTAGCTGGGGTTTTTTCATAACTAATGTTTTGCAAGGGATTGCACAATGTAAGGCTGGAGCGATGTTTAGTTTTTCACTATCAATATATCCTTCTCCAAAAAAGCAGATGCATTATATTGATGTTATGAAAGTGTTAAAAAAAAAAAAAAACCTGCAGTAAAAGATGTGGAGCTGTGGATTACTGTGTAACATTACTAGTAACGCTTTAAAAACTAGTGTGCATATTAAAATTGATTACATTGTTTATGCATATAGTAATTAAATATGCTATTTATTTATTTACCTTATTCATGTTGATTTGTACCAGTTGGGGGTCAATGCAAAATCTCAAAAGAAAAGTTAACAACCAATCAAGAGAAAAAAAAAAAAAAAAAAAAACTAATTTAAAAAAAGTTATCATTCTCCACAGTAGTTTAGTAACAAGAGTGCTGTCCATGGCTTATATTTTAATCTGAAACAAAAACACACTGGAAATGTGAAAAAACATCAAGTTATCAAAAGTGCCCAGTCATTTAAAGTGGAGATATCAAATACACAAGCTAAGTTTCAAGAAACCATTGGGGCAACCTTGCTCAGAACAAAGCAAATAGGCACAACTGTAAAACCGATGGGGTCAAGGTTGCCCCAATTCTTTCTTCTAACTTGTTTCAAAAACACAAGCTAAGTTAGAAGAAAGAACTGGGGCAACCTTAGCCAGCACCAAGCAAATAGGCACAACTGTAAAACCGATGGGGGCCAAGGTTGTTCCAATTGTTTTTTGCTTTGGTAACTACAAATTAAAAGAGAAATGGTGCTTTTTGCTGATTTACTTTTGCTGCGCCAATACCTTGAAAACATATAAACTGTCCTTGCTATATAGAGAGTCTGGAAGTTCTTGCACTTTACTGATAACTTGGGGCTTACCGTTCCTCCGAATTGTGTTAGTGAACATGATAGTGTCCACATTTTGTTTTAATTTAAGCAATGACTGGCTGTGAACACGTGGGTTGCAATGTGTGGGTGTAGAGGTGATGCAGGTGCTCCAGACAACGACAAACACAAAATTCACAGTTCAAGATCTTTTATTTTCTTTTACTGGTCTCCTTGACTGTTTAAATAATAATACTGTTTACCCAACCATGGGTATTGCCAGTGTATAAACCAAGGGGTTGCAGTCCCGAAATAATGATACAAAATACAGACACACACCACAGATACAGACACGTCTCCAGACAGTGCGTGCTCTAGGTGCAGGTGCGGTGCTTGATTCAGTGGCGCTTGCTTGTGTACAGGTGCAGGGAAGTCCGGGTTTGTTACTGGCTTGAAGCGGCAGCTCCCAGATTAATATTAGCTTTCTAGCAAAGACAAGCGTACAGTTACTTAAAGAAACAAAACACTTCATTCACGATTTCACCATCCTAGTTTCCTCTCATTAACCACAACAAAGGAATTGAATACAGCGTCACATCCCCCTAAAGTACCCTAAGCCCCACCCCCTCCGATAGCTAGTTCGTCACGTCTCCTCCAATTCATGACTGAAACTTCGTTACCGTACTAGGGCGATGACTCCAGGTAGCGTGACACCACCCCCTTCCTGAATGACCGGCTTCTGACTGTCCCTGGAATGAACTGCCCAACATTTCAGTACAAGGCACACAGTTCCTGTTGTGCAGTGCCCTCACAGGTTGAGAGGAAGATTGTTGATTCAGATTCATTCACTCACTGCCTCACTGACACTTGCTTACAATCTGCCCACCATTACTGAATACCTGCTCATTAGGGACAGGCGTTGCCGAGGTGCTTAATACTTCTGACCAAAGAGACAACTTTTGGAACGATCTAGATTGTTTTTCTTCATTTTTCCTCCAGAGTAGTTCAGATGAATAAATGTAGATTTTGTTTGAAATTTTGTAGGGTGCCATTTCATTAAATGATTCACACAGAGTATCCCAAACATTACTTTCTTTATTTTACTTTCTTGCTGTCTTACTTTATGAAATAATAGCCAACAATTGGAAGGTACTGTATTTGTAGCTCAGTCGATACAGTATTTGTAATTCTGGCACAATGCTCTTAACTTGCTGTATTACTTTTTGAAGATTCCTGCACAGATCCAATCCCATTAGTAAACGCTCACAGGGGATGGGGCAGGAAGGAGAAGGTGAGCTCAATCCCATGCAGATTCATTGAGCCAGACCTGAGAGGAGATGCATGACCTTAATGCAAAACATAATTGCCGATTCCAAATTTAATAAAAAAAAATTAAAAATGTCCTTTGCTTAAACCCTTCACACAAAAACGATGCATAGGCTTGACTTTCGATAGTCAAACGATAGAATAAATCAATGCATTGCCTCAGCCTTAGTACAATGCTCTGTGTTTCTTAAAAGTTCTGTCAGAATAGTGCCTCTTTTTAAAGCTGAATGCCTGTAGCTTTGTATTATGTGCCCATTGTGCCACTTTTTACAATTTCTGTACAAACATAAGAATGACAGTAGCGTTCAAAAGTTGTTATCTGTTTCACACAAGCTCTTTGCCTTTTAAACAAAGCTGAAGACACGGTGGCCAGTATTTTGATGGTACCATAACTATGCTGCTTCCTAGAACTGTGCTGTTTCTTGCTAGATATGGCCTCAGAATAACAGTGGCAAAGCCCACATAATGCTATGATTTATGTCCCTTTGAGAACAGTAAGTAACACATGGTTTTAATTTTCAAAAAGATTTGAGCCTCATGAATAATCAATGCTAGATATAGCCTAACCTTCATGCTAGCTAGCCTTGTCCAGCTACATTAACTCAGTGGTATTACAATTCCTCAACAGAAAGTTCCATGGTACAATTTATAAAAACAATAGAGGATTGTGTGAAAGTCATTCTGATTCTTTCTTTTACTTTTTAAAATGTCAATGTGTGAATCAACCTGCCAAACAGTTAAGAATTGCATAGATTCCACAAAGCCAGTTTCCCCCAGCACTTTGAGGAGTTCATCTAGTGTCTCAATACAGTGAATTCTGAGGGAAGGAGGGTTTAATGAAAGTCAGAGAAAATGGTCAAAGAACAAATCCATGGGAAACTGTAATTATTTTTAGTACTGGGGTGAAGAGTTAGAACAGTATAAAATAAGGAGTGCCTTTGTAGTCCCTTTTAATTTGATTTGTTATTATTATTATTATTACAATATATTGAGTGTGCATCTGCTTTTTTGAATGGGAAAATTGTTGTGTTTAACACATGGTTGTAATTGAATAGATTTTTATGTTTCGTGTGGGCATGGTGAATGGGGGTCAGTTTAGACTCTTTAAAAATGATTGCGTGACACATCACCAGCATACTACAGAAATGATTTTGCGCTGGAATATTTTTATATTATTACGTTTGTGGCCCTTGTGAAGCAGGTAAGGAATACACTGTCAGTTTATTATTATAGATTACTTAAATCCAATTGTCATGAAAGTAGAACAGGGAAGTCTTTAGCAATAGTTATTGAGAGCATAAGACATTGAGGACACATGATGACACTTCATCCATCCATCCATCCATACTTATCGAATTTTAACGTACAGTGCTCATCTTTTTCATAATACTGATACTGTAGCTCAATCATAATATTGTGTTTACTACGGTCACGAGGGATTTATGTTACTAAAATACAGTTTTCAACTCATCGTTAAGCATTTGCCTCTGATTTTTTTTTCAGAAAGGCCGATTAGAAACAATTGGTTACATTTTGAAAATAAAATAGGTTTCACCCTTTTCTCACGCTGTTTTGTAAGTTTCAGGTAATTTGGTTTTCCTTGTAGTTTTCTTTCAGGGAGTGAAATTCTCCTTCCACCTGCAAACAACCTTGGTCTGGCTTTTACCCACTCCCTGTTTTAATATACAGGTAGTACAACTAAAAAAGTATTCATTGTGAAATTGCAATCACCTTAGCTAAATCAGGGATCATTTGAATGCTGAGAACTCAGATGTACACCTCTCTGCCTCAACGCACATTTTTTGTAACATTTTTAATCTCACCAAACAAATGGTTACAGAAAACCATACACAACATGTACATTTAAATTTCACATTACTGTTCCTTGAAAATGACAGGAAAAAAAACATGAAAAATTAGGGCTGTCACTCGATCATTTAATAAAGGCAACGATCTTTATAGTGGCTGTCCTGCATAGCAATACTTAAAAAATTAATAATCTAAAAAATGATAATAATAATAATAATAATAATAATAATAATAATAATAATAATAATAATAAGCCCAATGGGAACATAATACGCTGTTGATTTAGTTATAAACCTTGGAGCGTTTTTTGTTTCCATATTTGTGCATTGCTAATAATTTTGCTGTTTAGTTGTTACCCCACAGTGGTTTAACAGTACACGTAACTATGCTGCTCTGCCCTTGAGTTATCAGGTCCCTAAATCTGTTTCATTAAGGTAAGAGGATGGAAACATAACATGTGTTACATTTACTATAATAATAATAATAATAATAATAATAATAATAATAATAATAATAATAATAATAATGGTTTTAAGAAGACCAAATTCCCATTGGGCTTATTTTTTTGTTTTGTTTATTTGGTTATTGATTTTTTAAGTATTGGTATGCAGGACAGTCACTATAAAGATCGTTACCTTTATTAAAAATGTGCATGGATTAATCAACTAATGCCCATAAATTAACCAATCAAAATTTTTAATCGAGTGACAGCCCTAATGTTCATAATTGTTTGTAACATTTTATTTATCAATGACTGTATCAAAAAGATTTCATGCAAAAGAAACCAATGCATAATATATGCAACAAATATATTCTACTGTACATAAGAGTGCTTAGTTCCTTTCAGTAATTTGATGGGTTACCAGAGATATGTTACTCCCAAAGGGTTTCACTTACTGGTATCCAAATTTAATAATTATTTAAAGATTAAACAAATATTCATTTACAATTTGAAAGAATGCAGAATTTGATCTCAGCACTACTAAAAATAATAATAATAATAATAATAATAATAATAATAATAATAATAATAATAATCCACTGTATCACTGAATCATTTATTTTGTTCCCTGTAACTTTCATAGAATGCTTTTGGAATTAAATGGTTTTGCACTGCAGAAAACAAAGACAATTTTCCTAGATTTTCTCATTGTACTTTGTTTGATGCGCATTCATGATGAGAGTTACAAATTAGGTTATTATTGTATTACTGGGTTTTATTTTTAGAGGTTTATGGAGGTCTGTGAAGGGATGATGGTGGTAAGGAGACAATAGCAAAGCGTTTGCAAGTGAAAATTAGAATTCAGCTTTATTTCTTGTAAAACAAACAAAACAAAACTGTGAGAGAGTTAAGACATGAGGGCAAAATAAAAACTAAATTAATTCATCCAGACGGGCTCCAACGTGAGATTCAGCCTTGGTGATTTAAAAGATTGCAGTCATAAATGAAAAATAAATCTACCTCAGTAGATTGTCGATCTCACCCCTCCTCCTCTCAATTCCCGTTCCAAGCACCAACCCCTGTGTATAACAACTTGATTTCTCTTGTACCTGTGGCACCGCCCCTGGAGTCATGGAAACACTAATCACTAATTTACAGGTGTTTATAATTTCCCTGTAACCCGAGTGCCCCATGCACACAGATTGTTGCCCTTCATCAGAATGCTGTTGTCCATAATAGAGTCTTCTGTCTCGCTCACGAGACCTAGTGAAGGGTACTTTAAACTGGGCTGACACCCTCTGCTGTTGGGAGTTGGAATTACGAGCCAAAATCCCTTTGTTTCATCACATACCCCATTCCTCAGAGTGGAGCCGAAGGAACACTCGGACAAATCTAACCCACCCTGCCCCCTTCTTCCACCCACCCGGGAAAAATAATCTGCATTCTGATGGAATTTTTCTGCCCTATGCCTTACCACTGAAGGAAAAAGGTTGTAACGCCAGATACCACCATGTAATCCTGGTGTTTGAGTCCTTCACAGTGTTTATATTTTAAAGATTCCATAGCCCATTTAATGAGTAGGCATTCTTTTTCTATATTTTTCTATCACTGCATATCTCTGTTTTCTAGGAAGCAGTTTTCTACTGATATACAGGATAGGATGTTTCATACCATTAATCTTCTGGGACAGAACTACCCCCAGACTGACTTCTGAAGTATCTGTCGTGAGGATGAACTCTTGGCTGAAATTCAGGCTTATTAAAGCTGGAGTGTGACTTAATCTGGCTTTAATAGACTCTAGGGACGTCTGCCACTCCATATTCCATTTAATTTTATTCAGAGAATTTTTCTTAGTGAGATCAGTAAGAAACAATATAAACCCTAAGTATTTTGTCTTTTCCTTTCCAATTGCGCACTTTGCTTTGTTCACAGTGAACGTCGCTTCTCTCAATGACTGAAGGATGGCTGCTAATATATATGGCTTGATGAGGCTGTAAAACTTTATCCATCAGTCTTTGAAAAGTAGCGGGGGCACCATAAAGACCAATTTGAACCAAAATTGGAAGAGGCCTTCTTGGGTGGAGAATGCCATTTTTTCACGAGAAGGACCTGCTAAAGGTATCTACCAGTATCCTTTCTTCAGGTCCAGAGTGGAAACAAACTGAGCCCGTCCCAGTCAGTCTAAAAGGTCGTCCATACGAAGCATGGGATAAGCATCAAACTTTGATATAGCATTCACCCTCCTGAAGTCGATGCACAGCCTCAATGTCCTGCCTGGTTTCATTATAGGAATAATGGGGCTGCACCATTCGCTCCTGGAGGGCTCAAATACCCCAAGCTCTAACATACTCATCACATCCTCTCGGACAGCTTTCCTCCTTGTAGATCTGGTGGAGTGATAAGAGCGTGTTCGATTAGGTGTGTTCTACACATCCTCAAACTTTTTAATTAATTCTCTTACCTCTTCTTGTTGATTGACTTCCAATCAGAATCCCCTTTACTGGATCAGACTTAAATGAGTGTCCAAAGTCCTCCTACAAACTAGCTGGGGATATAAAATAGACTTCCCTTTCTAACTAGGGTTTTAATATGATCAATTTTAGTTTCTTGTCGACGTCCAGGCTGTCAGATCTCATACTTGACCTTTCCAATCTGTTTAATGACCTCAAATAGGCCCCGCCATTTCACAAATAATGTTGATTGCAATGAAGGAAGTAATAACAGCACTTTATCTTCAGATCGAAATGTTCTACGTGTTCCATTCTTATTGGAATGATTTTGTTGTTTCTTCTGCACGTTTTTAGGTTTTCTTGAGCCAATCGTTCAACTAAATCTAAGAGATCACGTAGTTGTAGAACAAACTTTACTACATTTTGTAGTCTTTTGTCTGCTCTTCCCAACCTTCTCTTATCAGATCCAAAATACCACATGGCTACCAGCCATACAATAACTGTATATAACCACAAAGAGCAGATTAGGAAGTGATGTAACCCAATTTCTTTTCTCAGTAGTCACACAGCGGTGCAGCATACTTTTTAATGTCCGATTAAAAACCCTAACCCTAACCCTAACCCTAACCCATCTGTCTGTGAATGATAAACTGAGGTACGAATTGACTGAATTTTTAGAAGTTTGTACAATCGCTGAATACATCCATTCATGAAGTTAGTGCCCTGATCGGTAAGAATTTATTTTCACCAATTCAGAAGCTACTACATCCGCATCCATTGAACGTAAGGGAACTGCTTCTGGATATCGTGTCAGCTCCCTCCAGAGGGACCACAATGTCTACAGCAATTCTCTCAAACAGTACCCCTACAATAGGAAGTATTGTCATTACATATTCAGCCCCACTTAAATGGAGCATATAGAGGTTTGTGATTAAGGTTGTTGTGAACTTCCTCCAAGTATGTGACTAGATCCTTACAACTGTCAACAATGCTTTACTATGCACAGTATTTACTGTAGTAGGGTATTATCAAGCAGGGATTCAACACAGAAATCATAAGCTTAAGAAAGCAGTACAGTACAATTCATCAAGGTCTGCCACCCTAGTCAGACAAATGGCTTGTTGGTGCTGTTCCAACAAAGACTATCCTTACCTTATCTTAACTAATATTTTAAATCTTTAATATTTTTCATTTAATTTGGGCAAACACGTTATCTGTTATGTTTATAAGTGATGGCATGCATTCGAAACAACAACATGTTATAGGTGCGGTGAGTTTAATAAAGGAGGGCACATTATTTGCGTTTTGTGATGGTGGTCCCTCCTAAGGTTTTTTAGTATACAGAATGTACATCTGCCAAACTGAGCTAAAATGTATTTACTAAATATCTTTAAAAATAAGATCTATTTTTATATAGCATCTTTTCATAGTGGACCACCATCACAAAGCACTTTACAGAGAAGGATGTGAACTGAGCATTATATGCAGAGTCACTTATAATAGTACAGAGATCTAACATCTCATCCACAGGATGGAGGTTATGTGATTTGCTTTAGGTCACTTGGTGAGTCACTCAATGGCAGAAGGGGGATTTGAACCACTGACCTTTTGGTTACAAGCACTGGACTTTAACCACTAGACCTATGCTGGGATCAGTATATAAAGCCTCCACATATCACATAGTGGGTAAGGTCCTGTGCCTGCCCCGCACCATGCCAGAAACTTAAAAAATTGAATATTTAGGTCTAGACATTGTTTTCCCTGAGCTGAATTTCAATTGTCAAACCACTGACTTCTGAAACTCACATCTCTGTAGCTCTACATTGCAAATGTCATGATGTGCAGTACTTTTTTTTCTTTCTGGAATGCACTGATGTGTGAAATATAGAAATTTCAGTGGCAGAAAATTGCAATGGAGCTTTTCCCATGAATGTCAGTTATACAGTATGCAGAGCGCACTTCAGGTTAACAAGAAAAACTGAGACTTAATAAGTTGGGGATTTAGTTCACCAAACTGCAAGAGCTTCAACCTAAGGGATAAGTTTCTCCAGGTATCCCTGATCCTAGATCCTATTCATATACGCAGAGGGTGTTGGACAGGATTATTGTCAATAACTGTAATATAACGTAATCCAGGTAAATTTGGCACTATGGCACTAGATTCTAGCACCAGGGTACCTCATATAGCACCAGTAACGTTAAATGATGGCACCAGCAGACATGTTTAATTAAATTATTATTATTATTTTAATTCCTTAGCAACCATAGGTGATGATAGTTTCTTCTTGGGTCTGGACTACTCCTATGACCCACCCACATACATAAGAACATAAGAAAGTCGACCATTTGGCCCATCTTGCTCGTTTGGTTGTTAGTAGCTTATTGATCCCAGAATGTCATCAAGCAGCTTTCCCCAGGGTGTCAGCTTCAACAACATTACTGGGGAGTTGGTTCCAGACTCTCACAATTCTCTGTGTAAAAATAGTGCCTCCTATTTTCTGTTCTGAATACCCCTTTATCTAATCTCCATGTGTAACCACTGGTCCTTGTTTCTTTTTTCAGGTTGAAAAAGTCCCCTGGGTCGACATTGTCAATACCTTTTAGAATTTTGAATGCTTGAATCAGATCACAGCTTTGTCTTCTTTGTTCAAAACTGAACAGATTCAATTCTTTGAGTTTGTCTGCATATGACATTCTTTTTAAACCAGGAATAATTCTGGGCGCTCTTTGTTGCACTCTTTCTAGATCAGCAATATCATTTTTGATGCAAGGTGACCAGAACTGAACACAGTATTCTAGATGAGGTCTAATGCATTGTAAAGTTTTAACATTACTTCCCTTGATTTAAATTCATCACTTTTCATTATATATCCACGCATCTTGTTGGCCTTTTTTTTATAGCTTCCCCACATTGTCTAGATGAAAACATTTTTGAGTCAAAATAAACTCCTAGGTCTTTTTCATAGATTCCTTCTTCAACTTCAGTATCTCCCATATGATATTTATAATGCGCACTTGTATTGCCTGTTTGCAGTACCTTACACGTTTCTCTATTAACCCTTTGCAGTCCATTTATTCAACGCTTGTCAGGCACATCAGGTCCAAATTATTTTCACACACGCTGTTTAATTTTTTTCAGAGTAAAACAGGTTTAAAAGGCACTGAGTGGCAAAAGAACATCAGTACTGCATCTCCAGCCAAGCCCACCCCTTGTTCGTTGTATTTTTCACATACCTCTTTTTGGACGTGCATACTGATAAATCCTCTCCTGATGAATCGTTTATCACCAAACTCATCAATAATGCGATACAAGCCATTATTTTATTACTATAACATCTCAAAAAGCTCTGCAAATGTCTGTGATATTCTTTGAGCGCTGGATGCGGAAGCATCTATCTCCTTTGTTTGTGTCCGTGTTATCTCTGTGGTGCAGGGGCTATCTGTATTGTTCAGATAAGCCCCTTTTTTCTGCTTCATTCAGCTATCGGTCTCATCCAACCATTGAAACGTTTTCTCTGCTTTTTCCGGAGAAAAAATTACTAGAAACCTGTGCTTTACATCTGTTTGATCATTTCGGACAGGGTCCGACATCAGATTGGAAAGGGAAAATTGTAATATCGAGCCTGGTCCGACATAGGACCGCAAAGGATTAAATGTCATTTGCCATGTGTCTGCCCAGTTCTGAATGCTGTCTAGATCATTTTGAATGACCTCTGCTGCTGCAATGGTGTTTGCCACTCCTTCTATTTTTGTGTTGTCTGCAAATTTAACAAGTTTACTTACTATACCAGAATCTAAGTCATTAATGTAGATTAGGAATAGCAGAGGACTTAATATTGATCTCTGTGGTACTCCACTGGTTACCTCGCTCCATTTTGAGGTTTCTCCTCTAGCCAGTACTTTCTGTTTTCTACATGTTAACCACTCCCTAATACGTGTTCATGCACAGGAAAGAAGTTTCTTGTGTGGAAAGTTGTGACGGGGGCTTGAATGGGGTGGGGTTTGATAATTCAGCATCAGTAGGCTCTCTAGTGCTAAACTTTCAATACAGTTTAGTACAAGTTTTCCAAAACAATTTTCACCCCTGATACCTAAAAATCCCAATAATGCATAATGATGATACTGTAGCCTTACTTTATGGCTAACAAATGGGATTGGGATTACACTCTTTCACTTAAATTCTTTGAGATTTATGTTTTGATGTCATGTATTTTTGATGATGGTATGAACAATGACTATTGATAGATACCTCTTGGTTTCAGCAATCTGTTATTGGTCAAAGAGTGGCTATTAGAAACCTCAGGTAGAGATAAGGTCACATCTAGATAAGGTTGTGTGTTAAATTAAGCTCACTTGTCACTGTGGTGATGCCTTGGAAGTCTGAGGCATCTAGGGGGGTAATGACTTTCAAACAGCAGGCCATACATACGAGCAATCAAAATAGGATCATAGTGCAAATGGGATGTGCTGCTCAACCATGCTGTTTTGTTTGCTTAACAGATAGGACTGATCATAGACTATGAGATAAAAACAAGAAATCACCATGTGGTATTTTAGATGTGTGTGGCAGTGTGCTCCGCCCATGTGTGTATTTTGTGTTATATGTTGTGTGTGGTATGTTAATGTTGGTGTATAGGTGTTGGTGCATGGGATATAAATGGGTGTGTGTAGCACGAGTGATTTAAAATATATAGCTGTATTTAGGCACTTCACGTGCAATTAAAGTATTTAATAGTATGTGAGCACGGGGTTGCACAAATTAGTTCACATGCTGGGATTCAAGTGAATAATTAATTAGTAATTGAATCCTGACACAGCAGTATATATAGATGCACATTTTACTCACTCTGGGCTGTGTGTTCGGTGAGTGGAGAATGGGTGTGTAGAGGAGAGAATTAAAAAACTATACGAAAGAGAAAGTAAATATAACAACTGATCCAAGTGCTGGAAACATCAGCACCGTACTTGTTTTGTGTTTAGCGTTTGTCTACCCTGTTTTTTACAGTATGTTTGTTTTGTTTGTCTGTTTACTTTAGCCCAAAGTGCCGTGTGCTGTTTTTTATGTTTAATCTTTTATTTGTTTCATGCAATTAAATATACTGAGGACTGCAGCATCTCAGTTTCAACCCTAGTACTGCCTCTCTGTGTATTCTTTTCTGGCCTGACGTCACTCCTACAGCCAGCCTGTTCACAATGTGCCACACTTATCTTTCTCACATGAAAATTAGCTAGAAGATACAAAAAATATTTAAGTCAGTACAGCAAGAAAATCTGTATAGTTGAACAACCTTCAGTATATTTACACAGTATTTTTGCAGTGTATTATACATTTAACATGCTTATACAAGGTGTTTACCATGCTTAATCATATTTTTAGCAACTATAATCATTTTTAATTAGCTGGATTAGTCAGATAACTTGGAGCATTACCAGAAAAAAAAACAATGAAGGGGCTCCCGTTAAACCTCATTGTTACTATCGATATTATTACACAACCTGGGTTTCTGTTTTTTGGTATTATGTTTTGGGTCACATTTATTGTATTCTGATACTTTCAGCTGGCAAATGTTACATCTTAAATGTTAGTATGTTTGAGTCTACCTGTTTATATTGTAAGTATCTGTCTCACTTTCGAGTTTTACAGTTTTTTATATATATATATATATATATATATATATATATATATATATATATATATATATATATATATATATATATATATATTGGCCATAAAAGCATGTAGGTCTTGCAAATTGCCATTGGCTTCTTGGTAGCCTCTCTGATCAGTCTCCTTCTTGCTCGGACATCCAGTTTGGAGGGACGGCCTAATCTAGGCAGGGTCTTTGTGGTGCCATACACCTTCCACTTCTTAAGACCGTGCTCCAAGGGATATTCAAGGCCTTTGATATTTTTTTATACCCATCCCCTAATCGGTGCCTTTCAACAACTTTGTCCTTGAGTTCTTTTGAAAGCGCCTTGGTGCTCATGATTGAGTCTTTGCTTTAAAATGCACTACCCAGCAGAGGGAACCTACAGGAACTGCTGAATTTATCCTGAAATCATGTGAATCACTACAATTTAACACAGGTGGAGACCACTTAACTTGGTGTGCGATTTTGAAGGTGATTGGTTACACCTGAGCTAATTTAGGATTGCTATTACAAGGGGGGTGGACACTTATCCAACCAAGCTATTTCAGTTTTTAATTAATTTTCTTCAAATTTTTAGAATATTTTTTTCACTTTTCACTTGTGAGGTAGCATGTGTAGTTAAATGAAAAGAAACTATTTTAATGCATTTTAATTCCCAGCTATAAGGCAACAAAATGTGAACATTTTGAAAGGGGGTGTAGACTTTCTATAGGCACTATATATATATATATATATATATATATATATATATATATATATATATATATATATATATATATATATATACACACACACAATATATATATATATATATATATATATATATACATATACACACACACACACACACACACAAACATACACACGTACACACACAGTGGTTTGCAGAAGTATTCACCCCCCTGCAAAATTGTTATATTTTGTTGGCACCAGAGAGTACTTGAGAGTACTCCACAATGCTTTCAAATTACATTTAGAATCTACACAAACTACTCCACATTTATAAAGTTAAAAAAATGCATATAGAAAATAAATAAGCAAGATTTACAGAGAAACCAGATTAATCTCAGTTGCATACGTATTCAACAGCTTTTCTATGGTCAAGGAAATTCATGGTTAAATTCATTTTAATATAAGCATTTCTCAGATATCTAATTCTGTTGTCTGTATTGTCATGCTGTGGGGATTAGGTTGTTAACGCTGATTCCAGCATTCAAAGGTTGTAGATAAGTCACAGGCCACAAACTGTGTTAACTCTTTGAAGCTCGCCTTCCAAAGTGCTATCTGACTGTCTGGCCTTTTAAGGTTTCATAAAACTTACCAAGGCAAACTATAGCTACAGTACAGTTGTACAATTATTGTGTTAAATGTTTGTTAAAATGCTTTAGGAATCATTTTTAATTACATAACTTGTGGACAGAAGTTTAATAGTTATTTTAAGCAAGTTCCCCAATAAATCTGTAAAAGTGTCTATTGTGTTTTAAATGAATATTATAAACTAATAGCTATTTTAAAATATTATCCTTTGATTATATTATGACGTGTTTTATATGCTTGTAATCATAATTTTGTATAGAGAATGAAAAACTGAAATTTGTATGCTTCTCCAATGAATGTAACTAAAGTTATATTGAATAGGAGGTTTAAATGATAAATGTAAAATCCTTTGATAACAAAATGGGTGGATACATTGCATTTCTAACACACCCTTTTTGTGTGACACGCAACTGTCTATCAAGTACTGTGAACCAATGGAATGACCGACAAAGACTTTTTTACAGTACCAGGAAATGAATATACATTGTGTTATTTAAATTCAAAACAAGAATTTTCACTCTCTCTGGACTCTCTGGGCTCTCTCTGGATTCTCGCTGGATTCGTTCTTTCTTCAAAGCATCACATCGCTCACAGCTCATCAATCTCTGAAGTTCTTCAACGAAGAAGCAATGATATAATCTTCAAAGATGTCCCGGAGAAAATAGGCTCCCTCCAAAATGACGAATGCTTTTACCTACAGCCTTCACAGAGATACTGCACTGTGTTGCTGCACAACTGACATCTTCAAAGAGAACACAGTTGTGACATAAACCCTAGATATACAACTTAAATATGCACAACACTACTGCAGCCCTAAATCAGCTCAGGTGCAAATGATTTGTTTGAAAGGTCACAAAATTAGTGAAATGGTTTCAGCCTGTGTTTTCTCAAAGTGATTTAACATAGATAATTTCCCTCAGGTATATAAAGACTTACCATGAAGACCAAGAAGCTTTTGAAACAAGTCAGGGATAAAGTGATATAGAGGCACAGAGAAGGAGAAGGGTACAAGAAGTGGAAGATGCATCATACCACCCAGACACTACCCGGATCAGGTCACCCTCCTAAATTGAGCAGCCAGGCAAGCAGGAAACTGGTTCGGGATATCTGCAAAGTCCTGTATCTGAGATGGGAGTCAGTGTTCACACATCAACAATAAGCTGGTCCCTACACAAAGCTGGCCTGTATGGACAGATGGCAAGAAAGAAACCATTACTCAAAAAGCCTCATCTTAAAGCACGTATGGCATTTGCGAAAAAAAAAACATGTAAATGATACTGCAGACATGTGGAAAAACGTTTTGTGGTCAGACGAGACAGAAATTGAACTTTTTGGTCTAAATTTTAAGCGTTACGTCTAGCGCAAGCCCAACACTGCACATCAACACCATCCCAACTGTCAAGCATGGTGGTGGCAGCATCATGTTATGGGGATGCTTCTCTTCAGCACGGACTGGGAAGCTTGTCAGGACAGAGAGGAGAATGGATGGTGCAAAGTACAGGCGAACCATTGACCTGTTTGAGTCAGCCAAGACTCTAAAACTGGGGAGGAAATATACATTTCAGCCGGACAATGACCATAAGCACAAAGCCAAAGCCACACTGGGGTGTTTGAACAACAGAATGAATGTTCTTGAGTAGCCCAGTCAAAGTCCTGACTTGAATCCAATAGAAAATTTATGGCGAGACTGCAGTCCATCTCCAACAAACTTATAGGAACTGCAGCAATTTTCCTGCAAAGAATGGCAAAAACTTTCAATATTTTATTGCTGCAAAAGGTGCTTCTACCAAGTACTGACTTAAGGGGCTGCATTTTGTACATTTTCTTTGCAAGTTTTGCTGATATTTAACCTCCTCCTCATACAACAGTGTTCAGTTTAACCACTACAGCTTTGAATAAAAAAAAAAAAAGTGTGCATCAATTATTTGCAATTCAACAAAATGTGACATTATTGGTATAACCAATTTTGCAAACCGCTGTGTGTGTGTGTGTGTGTGTGTGTGTGTGTGTGTGTGTGTGTCTATATATATATATATATATATATATATATATATATATATATATATATATATATGTGTGTGTGTGTGTGTGTGTGTGTGTGTGTGTGTGTGTGTATTCATGTGTATTCATTGTATATGTTTTATATTTTTTAATTATATTTCAATTATAGTGAGGCATAACACTTTTAAACATAAAATACAGTGCATGGTGGGATACTATCGCATTAAGTACCGCTGCCCATTATGCTGCTAGGAAGTGTAACCAAACTATTTTAATAGTGTGTGTACACATTAAGACTGACTAAACATGAAACAGTACTTCATTGTGGGCATTTGAGTTGGATTTATTAGAACGTTTTCGAGTATGGTTCTCAAGATTGGTCATCTAGTGTGGACATAGTCTAAGACTATTAAAAAAGCCAATGTTTATAGAGCTTACAGTAAGTGTACATGCAAAAATATGAGCATTGCAAAACAATCTTCAGGTGCAGAAAAGGGCTCACGCTCTCTTCTTCGCAATTCTTCATGGTGTTTAATTTGAGCCCCTGCTGTTTGGGAGGCACTCTTTAATCTGTATTTAAAGTCTGTGGTCTCCAGATAACTGTTACCCTAGAGATAGTGTCTAAAGCGGCTTCAACTGCAGACAAAGCTTTTTGTATTTGCTGATAACAGGTTTCTGACTTGACAATGAATGCCGCTGAACCAACAATTTATAATCACGTTAAAGTATTTTTGAAAACATAAATGCATTTTGTATATATATATATATATATATCTATATATATATATATCTATATGATATAATATATAATATATATATATACATATAAGCAAGCACAACTGACAAGACTCATGCATGGCCTTTTTTATGACTGATCCTTTACATTTTACATGGCTATTTGTGGTTTTGTAAAATGTTTTACTCATACAATACTAGCAGCCTTTTGTGAAGAAGTTTTCATGTTCAGATGTTATTTTTTATTTTTGTTCATTTTTTGTTTTCACAGTCCAGATTGTTTCATGTGATGTAGGGTCCTTTGTTTATAGATCGTTATAGACTGCGTAATTCCATGATAAATTTAGATTTTAGGAATTGAGCCTTTTCCATGAACTAGTAACAGGAAAACAAAACGTCTTAAGTTAAATCGGTTTCAATAGACATATGACAAATTCCATTCTATTGAATGAACTTACATTTTTACTCTGAATTTGTATAGACCTGAAAGAAGAAATTGTTTCTTAGAAATGGCTCTGCACTGAACCAATTGCACTGAACTCCATTACACTGCAAGCCATAGTCCCTCATTGTTCAATGTGCATATTTAGTGCGATCCATACCATTGTATAGAATAGTAAGTCTAATTCAATATATTTCCAGAATATCAATGGCATCGTAATGGCAAGTTGATAATCATTGCGTAGAATAACATAAAAACATCAGCAATACAATGTAAGATGTTTTATGTTTTACACTTTAATCCACCCTCCCAAAAAATGTTTTAATGTTATGATGACTTTTCACACTTAGTGCTCCATAATGTAGTGTCTTTGAGCAGTGGTGCGATGATCCTATGCATCAAAAGGTTTTGAGTTCACATCTGAACTGGGATTGAGGTTCAGTACAGAAACATGGATCTCAACTGTGCCCAGCAGTATGAAAGTTTCTTGTCAGTGAGGGGTACATGTTATTACCGGCTGGAGACAACTGAAGCTGAAAAAGCAGAGTTAATTAATCCCTGGACCAAGAGATGGCTGCTGATGGGCCTTGAATGGGAATGGACAGTGATGTGGCCAGGATTTTGTTTCTGGGGACGGAGATTTTTGCAGATAGGTAATATTTTCTAAAAAATGCTTTTGTAAGTAAAAATTAACTGCACTTCAAAATGCAACTCAAAATCGCCCTTTTAAGAACAGTGATGTTTCACCTCACAATCACATTTAGAAACACTTATATGCAGTTATCAAATATACGAATGAAATAACAGAAATAGTAAGCTACCTTACCTGATGTTTAACTCCCCAAGTCCATCCTCCTGTTTTTCATTGCAGACTTGTCCAGTACTTATATGTCTCAGTTTTACAACAGCCATTTAAAGCATGATTCGCAGGGGACTAAAAACCAGGTGTCCTTGGTCAAAAGGCAGAGAACGTCTACTACCTCCCAGACATGGATTAGTTTTTATCAACAAATGTCAGCACATTCAAAATGAAATGCAACATTGTGGTTAGAGAAGGCGCTTCTGTGCATGATTTGTAAACAGTGAACCGGGTTTAAAAGATGAATTTCATTATGCCTTCTTTTCCAAAGCCTACAATAACCATTTCGACCTTTGAGTGATGTATGTTTTCACCCATGCCCAATGCCCAGTTTAGTTATGCCCAATCATTGTGTTTAACTAAACTGTAGAATCTCAGGATAGATCGTACCAATTTTAATATTATATTATGGTTTATTGCAAAGGCTGGTACAGTAATAGTTTGAGGCAAATACCCCAGAAATGCTATATCAATTTTAACATAATACTGACATGGTCGATTCACACTGCAGTAAAAAGACACAGTACAATGAATTTTAAATTTTACAGTTTTAAAGTCTAAATGTCCTGTAAAATAATTAGAGGACCTCTGAGAATTATCTGGCATAAAAAGAAAACTGGACGGTTCACACAGGATTATGTTTCACAGATGTTGGTAAAAATTCCAAAACCACCTGTTTATGTGGTGATTTTTAGTTCAGTGCGAATCAGGCTTTAGATTGTACAGCGTCACTGGTACACCCGGTGGTCCCTGTTGTAAACATTGGTACTTGAGATGAAAAGGTTGAGAACCACTGGTTTAAAGGCAGTAGGACAAATTAAAAAAAAAAATGTAATTCTTTTTTTCTTTTCCCATAATACTAGAATTAACTGAGGCCATTATTTCTATATTAATCTTTGACTTTGACATACGTTCACACGCGTTGTCCAATCAAAGTAGTCAAAGTCTAAATCTGGTGTAAAAATGACAGGACTCTGCCCAGTCACAACTAGATGTGTGTTTGACTGCTTACAGGTCAAAGCTTCCATTGCTTGGGATGGGGGATTGCAGTGTCGCAGATAGCTGACATTTCTTTTTTCTCCCACGTCGTTGAATAATTAATTTAGGGAATGGACATAAGGGATTTTTACTTCACTGTACTGCTTCCTATGTTACTGTTATTGGTATTTCTCCTCTCTAAGTCCAGAGAAATTATTCTTGTTGGTGTCTTGCGAATTTACTGGTTACGAAAGTTGAAGGACAGTGTACTTCTCTGTGTCAGTGTCGGTTAAGAACAGGCGCCATGCAAATTTTCTCTTGTAGCTCTGGGAGCATATCTCAATGTTGACGTGAACAACCTGCTGTAACCCAATTTATCTCGATCTAGATTTGAACTCAGGCATCCAGACAGATTTTGACAGCTTATACAGTATTTTCTTTCTTCAATCGTAGCTTCTTTTACTAGTTACTGAAACATCTGTGTTTTCAGTTACTGGTTTTCCAAATATACGCCCCATGAGGCTGAGCTAGCCTGGAGACCTGCTAGAATATAATGTTTTTGTTGAAACTGGTGATTAAAGATAATTGTGTAAACAGTTATTCCATCACTGTAACATCTGTTTCTAGTATTAAATCTAGCTGCCACCAGCTAACCTTGTTTGATATTTTGTAGTATCATCCTGTGTTGGAATGATAGGCTGTTTATTAGGTTGTCAAAAGTGGTCACTATGGATTTCTGCTATTTGGTGATGATAAAATCTGTGGTTGCATGTGATAGAGAGAGAAAGAATCGATGTTGCGAATCCCCCCAACGAGAAGGGGCGCTGTATAAGGACAGTGGTATGCTGCTCCTAGATGGACCGTCTTGATGGTAGGTGGAAACCGGAAGGTGACCATATTAGGAGGGGTGGCCCTCTATTGGAGAAACCATAGCGATAGGTTGTTTGCAGGGAGGAGTGTATGGGTACAAAGGGGAAGCAGCTACATCGGTACGCTGCCTTGCACTGAGAACGTAACCACCGGCCGGAGGATTGCGTTTTGTTGTGATACGTGTTTGTTTTGTTCCGTGTTTGTTTGTTGTCTGCAGAGGAGGAATACGGAGCCAGCGGCTGCATCCACGGAGCCAGCCCGCATCACCAGAGCACTACCCTCACCACACGACACCAGCACCACCCGACGGATTAAGAGCACACTTTCCTGCACGGGATTATTGTGGAGTGTTGTCTTTTTGTTTTGGTCTGCAAACCAGCCGTGTTCCCCCTGATACCATTGCTGGTAGAGGGGTGGTCCTTTTTGTTCTTTTATTAAAAACATGGACATTTTTGGGGAAAAGAACTATTTGGACATTGTTTTATTCACCACACCACTCACACAGTTCACATTGCACCACACACTCTATCAGTACAGAAGTATTTTGTTTGAAATAAAAAAAAAAAAACACTTCAGGATGTGTGCTATAAAACCATTCTCTGTCTCTACCAAATGTGTCAAAGGTTTATCTGAACCCTTTTACTTCCAATTATATTAATGTTATTATACTGAATGTTTTGGAAGCATTACTCAGTGATTTAAAAGCATTTCCTAGCCATTGCATTGCATTACGTACAATGCTCCCTGGTTATTCTGCTACACATAGAAGAATTGTGAAATATCGGGATGTAAGAAACATAAGAACATAAAGTTTACAAATGAGAGGAGGCCATTTGGCCTTTCTTGCTAATTTGGTTGTTAGTAGCTTATTGATCCCAGGATCTCATCAAGCAGCTTCTTGAAGGATCCCGGGGTGTCAGCTTCAACAACATTACTGGAGAGTTGGTTCCAGGTCCTCATAATTCTCTGTGTAAAAAAGTGCCTCCTATTTTCTGTTCTGAATGCCCCTTTGTCTAATCTCCATTTGTGACCCCTGGTCCTTGTTTCTTTTTTCAGGTCGAAAAAGTCCCTTGGGTCGACTCTCTCAATACCTTTTAGAATTTTGAATGCTTGAATCAGGTCGCCGCATAGTCTTCTTTGTTCAAGACTGAATAGATTCAATTCTTTTAGCCTGTCTGCATATGACATGCCTTTTAAACCCAGAATAATTCTGGTCACTCTTCTTTGCACTCTTTCTAGAGCAGTTCTATCCGTTTTGTAGCGAGATGACCAAAACTGAGCACAATATTCTAGATGAGGTCTTACTGTGCATTGTACAGTTTTAACATTACTTCCCTTAATTTAAATTCAACACTTTTCACAATATATCCGAGCATCTTGTTGGCCTTTTTTTTATAGCTTCCCCACATTGTCTAGATGAAGACATTTCTGAGTGTGTGAGTTAGTGAAGGGTTCTTACACAGTAAAGTATTTATTGTGTACATGGCCTAACTGAATAACTATATTTCTGAATTATTGAATCACAAAATAACACAGGGTTAATGTACTTAGGAACTGCACATCTGAATACAGCAATCTGTTTAAAATGGTATTTCTCTCCCCGGATGGAATTAGCAGCTTTAAAATAAATATATTTGTATACATAATTGCATTACCATTAAAATGCCGAAGAATTGCAAAACTTGACATGTGTAATGTCAGACAGTGGTACACTGTCTCATTGAAAGTTGTACGTTGTCATATTTTGGTACACATGCAATCTAATGCAATCTAATAGGTGTTTTCCTATTGTCAAACAGAGGTACGTTTACCATTAATTATACATGATTTGTTTTGCAAACTTAAACTGGAAACAGACAATCAATTTCTCTAAAAAGAAAAAACAATTCACGACGAACAAGACAAAATGAGAAGTCCACCTCAAAAAAAAAAATGTAGGATTACACATTTCAAACCTAACACTTGGAAAAGGGTTTGCGATTTCAGTTTAGCAATTCACATTTCATATACGGTAGCTGTTGCATTTATTTCATTTTAACCATTGTTCAAACAAGCATACAACCCACTTACATTTTGCTTGGGTACAAAACCCTATCACTGGCAATGATATTTAGTTCTTCATCTGTTTATGTTTGGCAAAATGATCAATAACTTTACTCTCCATTCTTGGTTCACATTCCTTTTTTTTTTGCATTTATATTTATGGAATGTCACTTTCATGTTCTATGTCTAAAACATGTCCATGCTACTGTCTTCAGTTACAACAAACACTTTTGTCTGTGCAAGTTGGATTTCAAACTTAAACTCAGAGGAACTCATGACACCATTCCCACAATATGAGACAAGCATTTTAACTGTTTGAGCTAAGCATAACAAAATAAGCAAAAACCAAACCCAATTACCAAATTAACAATCAATTTAATCTCATTATTCAACAAGTATCAATCAGGAAGAAATGTTTTAAGTGGCATGAACAACTCAAAGTTCTTTATTCCTTATTTAAGCCTTGCCTTAGCCCTGTGTAGTTTATTCCTGCTGAGTTGACTAATAGCAGAGGACTTGCCAAAGATCTTTCACATAAAAGCATCTTTTATAATAATAGCAAGCTGGCATTTTTCTTCATCTTCTTGTTATTGTTGTTGTTGTTGTTCTGCTATTGAAGTACAGCAGACTGAGTATCTCAACAGGAGAGCTCTTTTACTGAGAGGTGGTACATCTTTGCTGTGTGGTAAAGTACCCTTTCAGAAGCTAGTCAGATGCCCTCACTTGTGATTTAGTTTCTGAAAACTTTTTTCTTTCAAAGGCACTTTACCTATTGATGGTAAATTAGTCATTTTTGACACTGAGCACTTCTTGATATTTCACAAATGTTCAGAGGTCCTCCCGAGGGATATATGACTTATTCAGATTTAACTGCTGCGTTAGCGATGTGTGCAGTCACATAAAAAATGTATTAACTGGCTTAACCATCCCATGAGTGAAGGACCTTGGGCAATGTGGCACTCATTGTGTCTGCCTATGTTCTTAATTTGTTATACTGTCCCCACAACATTTTCTTTACACTGCATATGTTGTACGAATACTTAGTGTAGGCTGTCACACATATTTAGGTTTTCATATGAAGGGAAGTCAAGATTTGCACACAAGCTGTTTAAAATTGCTTTAATGAAAATGCCAAGAAATGTGGCTTTCCATTGAGCCAACCTCTTGACAGACTTGTGGTGTAGCCAGCTATGAGATCTGGACCATGTAGTCTTACTAAAGTACAATAGAAACTTGGGACTAGAAAACACTTGATTTCAGACTTTTCTTTTCCTGTTGGCTAGCAAGAATTTACTTATGGCTGCCTAGCAAGAACTTCCTCATGGCTAGGATGTGTAAAGCAGGTAATGGCTCTAATTACATTCAGATGCCATGGCAATGACATCTAAAGGTTTACTGGTGAATGGGAAATGAGGATCAATTGATAAAAGTGCTTACATTATAAAAACTAATTCATAAATGGTGTGCATCACTGTTACACACATACAGTAGTGAAGCCCTAAGGGCCCAATTAGAAGCCAAAATACATATGGTATTGCAATCTAGTGTTGATGCCACATTTAGTACATCATTGTTTTTGTTTGCTCAAACCATAATCTTCTAAATGTTTACAGTAAACATAAACATTGTATTATACATAGTAAATAGTGTATAACTACACTGCCTTTCAATGGTGGATTGCAACCATACTGAATTACCTTTTCAGCAGCATGTGCCTCTACCAGATTAAGTGCATTTCAGTTGTTTAATACCAACTGAATGGCACAGGCGTAGACACGTAGGCTATATGTGGAAGGAGCAATGAAAATTGCAATGTCTAAAGGCAAGTGTGTGTTTTGTGAAGCCCAGAAAGCCAGTCATAGACAAAGCTTCAACATGCACCGATAAAGAGTAGAGCAGAAGCAGAAAGAAAAATGAAACATTTATAATAACTTATTGAGAATGTACAGTTCATATATATAAGAACACCAGTTCACCATGTGTCCCAGTTGAGATGCCCAGAAATCCAGTAGCCTTATCTTTAACCTTTCCAAAGGAGATATGCAAACTAACTGATCCATTAAAAATGAAACCTTTGGCAATGGTTATTGCTGTCCTTGAATTTCACCTCTCAATGCCTGCGGGCTCTTGGACAGGGTGGAGACTGCAACTGCTGCTGTTTAACTTAAACAGCATTGTACTGTCAGTAGCCTGACAATACTTAGTTCTGAATCTTTCAAAATCAGATTCCTATACTTGAGCAATATATAAATATATTGATACCAGAGAACAACTTATGAATTCTACCCAGGCTACACTTTTCTTAAGGAAGTGAAAAATTTAAATTTGTGCAACAGCAAAAGCTTGGTAAATATAGTTGTATGTCTTAAACTAATCAACCTTACAGTGCAATTGAAAACAAAATATATAAAAAAAACTGGAAGGTGTGCATAAAAAAGTATTTTGTATTGTTCGATTTGCTTCACTGGCCTATTGTAAATATTGCATATCCTAACTAGCATAGCTCATTCCTTCTTCTTGTTAATAATATTGGCATTTTCTTTTCAATTTTCCAGTAGAAGAAACTAGTCTTACTAAACAGCAGCGGTTTTTATATACGCTGGTATGGGTAAACATGCCAGTAATTCTTGACAGCAGAATGCTGCAATAAGCTACTTTTCTTGGCTCTTGCTTGCTCTGTTGTTCATTTATCATTCTGGAGACTGGAGCTGAAAGTTGGAGATAAAGGATGTAGTGACTAATGGGAATTTCCTTTAGAAGTAAAAAAAAAAAAGAAAACAAAACAAAAAACATGCTGGCAAGGATGATAATTTGTAGACCCCTTCTGCTTCTTAGAATTGAATTCCTGTCCCGTTGGCGGTACTAGGAGTTTCAACAGTCCATGTAGGGTATTGGTTGAGATAACTTTTAAATTAGAAATCCATGTCCTTTTAAGATTTAATTTAACATGGTGTGGTACTAAGAGGATGCATGCACTTCAGGTGATTAAGTTGATACATTTATGCGTAGAAGAAGTTTACTAATATCTGCTTTACAAACATAGAACTCACTTCAAGTTTGTGGATATATTTAATTTAGGATGCTGCTGCTGAAGAGCTGGGACAGTAATTCATTTCATTTTTAGGCACCTTATCTAACAGCCCTGGTACTTTGGTCATAGTTGAAAGTTACTGGTGACATGGTGGAGATTTTCCAAAGTAGAGAAAAATGAAAAACTAAAGAAAAGAACCCACGTGTTTACTAACTAAAAAATAACAAATTACATAAAAATGGACTGTTGAGGTGTATAGTGGAAAACTATTGTTTTGGTCACTACCTCAAGTATGTACTAAAGGACCAAATAACAAGAAATATTGTACCACCAGTGGTTGTAGAATGCAACACATTGGTTGATTTGGTTTGCTGAGAATCCTTGGATATGTTATTGTACTTTTGTTACATGGAAGTAAAATATAAAGTGCCGAGAAAAAGTTTGCGAACCCCAATGATAATTATGGAAATTCCATAGTTTTACCATGATAGCCTTTTTGAATCAGAACCAGTCTCTTCTTAAATATCCAGTAGGGTTTATATTAACCAATTCCATGGCTTTTGAAACAAAATGATGTATGAATTAGACACACAATGAGTAATTAAGATTCAGGGTATATGAGTAAGTGAACCCCTGGTTTTATCAGCTTAATGAAGGGAATAATTAGAATCAGGTGTTTAAATAATTAGGTAGATCTTCAGGGGTGAGTTTGGGAGGCCCCACCCTATATAAATATTTGAAACTTTGTGGGTTTGGTCTTCACCATACAGATATGTGTAAACACGTCTGCCACGATCAAATGAAATCTCTGAGGGACTTCAGAAAAACAGTCATTGATGCTCATCAGTCTAGAAAGGGTTACAAAACCATTTCTAAGGTTTTGGGTTCCACCAATCCACTGTCAGACAGATATTTTACAAATGGAGAAAGTTCAAGACCACAATCATTCTACCCAGGACCGGTCATCCTACCAGAATCTCTCCGAGAACAAATCGGAAAGTCATCAAGGAAGTCACAAAGAACCCCAGAGTAACATCCAAGGATCTGCAGGCCACTCTCACCTTGGCTAATGTGAGAGTTCATGACTCAACTATCAGAAAAAAAAACTGAACAAGAATGGTGTTCATGGAAGGATAGCCAGGAGGAAACCACTGCTCTCTATAAAGAGCATTGCTGCCTGTCTGAAGTTCGCCAAAGAGCACATAGATCATCCACAAGACTTCTTGAACAATGTTCTCTGCACAGACGAGTCAAAGGTAGAACTTTTTGGCCTCAATGAGAAGCATTATGTTTGGCAAAAACCAAACACTGCATTCGAACAGAAGAACCTCATTCCAACCGTCAAGCATGGTGGTGGGAATGTGATGGCTTGGGGCTGCTTTGCTGCCTCAGGACCTGGATGGCTTGCCATCATTGACACAACCATGAATTCTGCATTGTATCAGAAGATTCTAGATAACAATGTCACGCCATCCATCTGTGAGCTGAAGCTGAACCAAAAGTGGGTCACGCAGCAAGACAATGATCCTAAACATATAAGCAGATCTACAAAAGAATGGCTGTAGAAGAAGAAATTCCGCATTTTAAAATGGCCTAGTCAAAGTCCAGACCTAAACCCCATCGAATTGTTGTGGCAGGACCTGAAGTGAGGAAACCCTCAAATGTCAAAGAGTTGAAGCAGTTCTGTAAGGAGGAATGGGCCAAAATTCCTCAAAACCGATGTGAGAAGTCATTGCTTCTTTTTCACACATGGATATTGAATGTTGAATCATTTGTGGATAAATAAATGTTGAAAAAGTATCATGTTTTTGTGTCATTTGTTTAATCAGGTTATCTTTATCTATTATTAGAACTTAAATTAAGATCTAATAACATTTTAGGTTTGAAATATGTGAAATATGTGAAAATCCTAAGGGGTTTACAAACTTTTCCTTGGCACAGTAAGAATCCAATTAATTTCAAATAGGAGCATAAAGTGATCATGCTGTGAATTATTCGTTCTCTGCGGGTGACACCTATTTCAGGACCTACTTCAAATCTGTTTCTTAGGTAGATTTTATTCTTTTCAAATAAAATATTTATGGTGGTGGGTGTTACATCAACTGAATTATTATTTGTACCTGTAAATTCTTTGTTAGTTTTCTGGCCTCACAGTTTCAACCTGCTTGTAGACAAGGCCAGATTAAGGCTACACTTTAAACATAAGAACATAAGAACATAAGAACATAAGAAAGTTTACAAACAAGAGGAGGCCATTCGGCCCATCTTGCTCCTTTGGTTGTTAGTAGCTTATTGATCCCAAAATCTCATCAAGCAGCTTCTTGAAGGATCCCAGAGTGTCAGCTTCAAAACATTACTGGGGAGATGATTCCAGACCCTCACAATTCTCTGTGTAAAAAAGTGCCTCCTATTTTCTGTTCTGAATGCCCCTTTGTCTAAACTCCATTTGTGACCCCTGGTCCTTGTTTCTTTTTTCAGGCTGAAAAAGTCCCTTGGGTCGACACTGTCAATACCTTTTAGAATTTTGAATGCTTGAATTAGGTCGCCACGTAGTCTTCTTTGTTCAAGACTGAACAGATTCAATTCTTTTAGCCTGTCTGCATATGACATGCCTTTTAAGCCTGGAATAATTCTGGTCGCTCTTCTTTGCACTCTTTCTAGAGCAGCAATATCTTTTTTATAGCGAGTTGACCAGAACTGCACACAATATTCAAGATGAGGTCTTACTAGTGCATTGTACAGTTTTAACATTACTTCCCTTGATTTAAATTCAACACTTTTCACAATGTATCCGAGCATCTTGTTAGCCTTTTTTATAGCTTCCCCACATTGTCTAGATGAAGACATTTCTGAGTCAACAAAAACTCCTAGGTCTTTTTCATAGATTCCTTCTCCAATTTCAGTATCTCCCATATGATATTTATGATGTACATTTTTATTTCCTGCATGCAGTACCTTACACTTTTCTCTATTAAATGTAATTTGCCATGTGTCTGCCCAGTTCTGAATCTTGTCTAGATCATTTTGAATGACCTTTGCTGCTGCAACAGTGTTTGCCACTCCTCCTACTTTTGTGTCGTCGCTTCTGGCAGCTATCTTTCAACATTGAGTTGAAAGAGGCACGAGTTGCCAGAGCATTGCTCATTCATAGGCCCCTGCTGTCCCCTCTGTTTAAAGACCAGAATCTTTGTGCAAGATACATTTAGCATTTACTTCTATTTATAGCATTCTTAGTGTCCAATTTGTTACATGTCTAATGCATCGTCTTATATCTAGCATTGTCCACTATTGTAAGTCCTGCCAAAAATCTCTGTTTTCTTAAGCATCCCTCATACAAATATCAGCACCACATCAACAGCAATTATACCTGATTTGTCTAAGGCAAAAGGCAGGTCATTCATTGCTGATGGAATCTACAGGTCATGAATAGAGAGCTCTGCTTTTTCTATGGAGTGATGACAAGCCTGTTGGAGGGGGTCAGTTTGTTTCTTGCAGGATAAAATCTCTATGAGTTTTAATACTAAAACATCTAAGCTTTGATAAAACAGTAATAAATAAACATCAAATTAATGCTGGAAGCAGAATGCCCTTCAAGCAGCCCTTTCCTTCCAGCTGTTCTGCTCTGATTGTTTGTGTTTCACAGGAATTGATACTGTCTGACTGAGCAGAACTGTATGGCTTTGTGAATTATAGGTTAAATAGAGTCTACAATTATAAAGTTCTACCAATTTAAAATGAGGAACTTGAAAGCATCATTGAGTTGTTTTTGTTTTTTGAAGGCTTATAATAATAGACTGTTAATGGCTGTTTCACTGCATGGCTTGCCCAGGCACTGGTGGTTATTGTGGTATCTGTGTCACACAGGCTGATTGCCTGGCCCAGTGGAAACCAGGTGCAAAATGGCAGGGAACAAAAACATAAAATTAATGAAAATACATCAATGATGTCAGATTTGGATGCAGGCTTACCTCAGACTGTGTTGCTTTCTGCAAACACAGAAGCACCAGATGTCCTTTTTAAAAAAAAAAAAAAAATATATATATATATATATATATATATATATATATATATATATATATATATATATATATATATAACTTAATAGTTTTTTTGTAAATCCAACTAAAAGCTCTACATTCCGCAATTCACCTTTGGTCTCACAAATATAAATTAAAGCAACCAAGCCTTATGTGCTTCATATATATTTCACCAGGCACGGCATATTTAATGTTTCTTGATAGGGATGTCGTTTAAAGGTCAAACACTGACCTAGTGCCAGTGGCTTTCACGGATTGCTTCATTTGCTTCAGCTCTATATCATGGAAGGCAACAGCAAATAGCTTAGGTGGAACATTGCAAGTTCATCAGTCCCCTTAAAATGAGATGAATGTTACACCTGCATCCAGTGGCCTGGAACGCTATGTTACAAGCAGCAGGATTGATCATGGAGAGCATTGTAACAGGTAGAACTGTACTACTGAATGTAATTTTATTATCTACAGAAAACCTGATCATATGGAAAGGGGAACAGAAATTAATTTAACTAGGATATGGCAATATGTGTAGACGTTATATACAGTACAGTAGGTAGCAGTTTCTCTAGCTGTTTATACTCAATCACAAAGCCCATGAAAAAAGAAGAAAAATGCTGCAGAAGTGATAGAGGATAGTATTCCTTATTTTTTATTTGTGGGAGATGCATCTTCTTGGTCATATTATAGTGATAGTGTTTGTACAATACTGTGTTGTTTGTACAACAAACTTGTTATATATAGTTATATATATATATATATATATATATATATATATATATATATATATATATATATATATATATATATATATATATATATATTTTTTTTTTTTTTTAAAAGCCCCTTTCAAATTCATATAGTCTTATGTTAATATCAAAGTATATTGTAAAAAAGTAAAGCCATTCTAATACAGTAGATGTAGATTTTTCTGAGTGGTTACAAAGATTCACAGCATGCTAATGTTTAAACATTTATAGAATTAAATAGCATCTAACATTCATGATTTGTGAAATTTTGTTCACGGCAATAGTAAATAATCATATCATCCTTTGTTAAGCCTGTTTATTAAGTAACCGCTAAACAAACATATAACTCCGCTACAGCTTTCTACATGGGCAACCCCAGCTGGCCAGCAATGTATCTGTTATCATTCTTTCCACTGAGATCTCCTGATGTCCATAGCAGCAGTGCATGCCTTAATAGTTGGGGGAAATAATGACAAATGACCTATTAAAAGTCATACAATGGGTGAAAGAATGGGGCTCAGGTGGTCAAGTTGCTTTGAGCTTCAGCTTTCCTGGTTGCTCGCTGTGTCTAATTGACGACAGCTGTTGTCCAAGGCAGATATGAAGCGTGCAATGGGAGAGGCTGACTGTTCAAGGTCCCCAAGGGGCAGTGTGCACTTCTGACAGCACAGCATCCAAACTGGAAGAAAGATAAGATTAATAATTGCAACTAATTGTATTAATGGCTCTACAACCACCTTCTCAGAAGCCCAGGGTTTGAACTTAGCACCTCCTGATGGAAAGATGGATTCTGTATGTGTATATATATATATATATATAGTAAACAGTACCCTACTTATTCATCAGCTGAACTTTCAATACATTTCTTCACTTTGCAATGTTTTGAAAGGTACTATATAGAGTGAATCTCTATTCCTTGTTGGTCACCCATGCTTTCTATATAAATAATAATTGCATACTTTTTTTAAAAGGGTCCACTGGAGAGCATTGCATTGTAGTATTGCACTTTCAGTCGTGTTTTTGAGGGAAGAAATTGTTGGCAATTGAAGTAAATATTGATAACTGCATGTGTCTGGATGGCATGCTGAATCTGGTGTTGGATAATGGATTGGAGATGTAAAATAAGCAAAAATGCATTGCAGCAGGAAAAACCTACAGTTTGGCCATGTTAGAATTTTTTTTTTTTTTTTTTTTTTTTTTTTTTTTTAATAATATAATAAAAAAAAAAACATCAATCAAGCACTAGATATCTGCAGGCTGTTGATAACTCATTCACTGGAGCTTTAAAAAAATAAATAAATACAAGTGAAAGGGGAAAACTGCTTTTTTTTTGCTGGTTTAGAATATGTTGTGTGGTTGTTTGAAAAATGCTACATAAAGGACCTGTGAATAAATATATTGATTCTGCTGGAAAGCTTTGAAAGCCATCAGTTATTTCATACTGGTTTTACATGTTGTAACCAAAAGCTTCTTCAAAGTGCTGAATCCGGAGTCTTAGTTAAATGACAAAATATGATAACCCTCCAATGCAACATTTTGCCAGGAGAGGGTTTTTATCTAGGAAAGAGTCAAGATAAATACATATTTAGTTGAGCCTTCTCAAAATAACTAATTTAGAGAACTTGTTTATGATGTGAGTATTGTAGCTAAAGCTCATTGCATAAACTGTGTATTCTCCTGGTACAATAGAAGATATTAACTCTCTCTCTCTCTCTCTCTCTCTCTCTCTCTCTCTCTCTCTCTCTCTCTCTCTCTCTCTCTCAATGTTTTTTTTTTCTTTTCTAGCTGGCAGCATTAGAGAGACAGATTTTTGATTTCCTTGGTTACCAATGGGCTCCTATCCTAGGAAACTTTCTTCACATAATAATTGTCATCTTGGGCCTGTTTGGAACCATTCAGTACAGGCCAAAATATATTGTGGTGGTAAGTTTCTTCATTGTCTCTTTGGAAGGTTGTGGGGATGGGCATTGATAGCACAGCAACTCTTTGGATCCAAGGTATAATAACCCTCTATTGATAGATACGCAGTGCATTGGACTGGGTGTGACTAGATGACATTACAAAACAGCCAGGTGCATCTGTCAAGTGCACCCACTGACAGCAATCTTGCTAATTAAAATCACTGTTATCTACACAAGCAGAATACAGAAGAGATAAAGAAATGTTGCTTTCCATTAAGCTAAAATAAAGCCCCTCTGGTACAGGATTTATATT
Organism: Polyodon spathula; assembly: GCF_017654505.1. NCBI lineage: Eukaryota > Metazoa > Chordata > Actinopteri > Acipenseriformes > Polyodontidae > Polyodon > Polyodon spathula. Next base: position 20,351,752 of record NC_054537.1, on the reverse strand, counting down.
TCAGCAACTTCAGGAGTACAAGACCTGTGATTTTAAAAACAGCAGCGTTTTGTATTTTTTTCCATTCTACATTAAAAGACAATGCATTTCCTATTAAAAAATATTTAAAATCTCCACTTCATTAATGAAAAATTGTCATTCAGAAAACAAGTTCAGAATAAAAATAGCAGCACTGTCAGCCATTGGGTATGACACTATGTTACAGTATTGCTACCAGTAGCCTACAGGAACAGCCTAATTTTCCTGTTAAGATGGCTCTACACTGGAAGCAAGAGAATAATTTAGAAGTGACTGGAATATAGGGGTGTGTCTACAAGGTCTGCAAGAGACGCAAGTGGCTGTCTTGGTGAAGAGAGCGACTCCACAGGAATTCTTGTGGCCAGTACTGTGTCACTTCTGCTTAGCAACCAGCGGTTGGAGTGAAAACAATCTATGGTAACCTATAGCAACCTATAAAGCCTATGGCAATTGCAGTGGTTTGTGAACACAACAGTAACCTATAATATATTTAATTAAAGTGACAACAACTAAATAAATAAAAATAATAATAATTTAAAAATCCACTTGAGACATGTACAATTACATGGACAGCTTGTCAAATGTTGCTAAGGAAAGACATGCAGCGAAGTTATTGGTTGCATATCTAAAAAACTGTCCCTACAAGCTCTCAGCCGATGTGTGGGTAAATAACCCAATGAAATGGCCCGAGGTGCAGTTTCCAGATATCTACATCTACCTCATCCAGACACCTGGTCTGTTCATTATAATAGATTGTCCTGAGTGTGTGGCGACTTCGCCTGTCATTTCTCTCTGTCCTGGGTGTGTGGTGACTTCGCTCTCTCATTGGTGTGTGTTGGCTTTGCTTGTTTGTTCTGTAGTCTATGTGTTGCGTGAGTGTTGTGAATGGGTCGTCTCTGTATTGTTTGGGTTTGGATGGGAGAACAGCAGGAGGGATAAGGACAGGGTCGTGTGACAGCTTACTAAAATATTTGCTTTTGACAAAATTTGCTCACATCGCTCGCTTCCAGTGTAGAGCCACCTTAAGATTTAGCATTTTTTAATGTCCTTAATGTCTGTCAGGGATTTTTGTTTTTTAACTGTGCTAAGTTCTCAACCACCATCCCCCTCTGGTGGTTGACATAAGTAGTGATTGATTCTTGTATTAAGCATTCCCATAAGTGCAGTTTCATGAACATCAAACTGTATTTTATTCATAAATATAATCTTTAATATCCCTAGCTTTGAGAAGTCTTTTTTTACAAAACATATCCCAGTTCACTGTTGTTTAGACTAACAGTATTTATAGTAGTTATTTACTTAAATTTACAAAAAAGTATTTTTATATAACAGGGTTTAACATCTTTCTTCATATAGTTATCTTCAAATCTAATTCACTCATTTCTCATATCCTTAAATGTATCTCTTGTGTCAGATCTGTGTGCCATTGCAATATAGTATAACTCTCAAGGTCATATGAAGCAATACTGAAAAATCAATCTCATCTGTCAGCACTTCACACTTGGCAGTTCTTATTACTCCCCCAGTTTCATTTGTTAATTGTAGTCTTTCAGACTCTTGCAGTCGAGCTTCACTCCATAAATCCACCCAGGTGCTCCCCTGTGTTTTTAGTATTACAGCAATATGCAGGCCTTCCAATGTGTAGAGAGAATAGAGTTCAGAGCCATTATCATTGGGATGGAGGATCAATGGAAAATGCTATGCACAGGAGCTGAATGTTGGGTTTGTCAGGCAAGTGTTATACACATAAATCATTTAGACTCTCCCATTATACTCTACAATCTTTCTTGAATATAATTATATACATAGATACCATGAGAGGAAGAAATATACAGGGTAACTAACATTGTAACCCTGGTAGATGTTAAACACACATCTGTGCTTTCTGTTACTTTTTTCCTCCAGACCCCTTTATTTAGAACATATGGCTGCTAAAAGCATTACATTGATTACTGGCAATTATATAGAGAAAACATTCAGTTGCAGTGTCATTATGACATGTGGGATAAACTCAAAAAATCCTATCCGTGCTGCTTTTCTGAACTGCCAAAAAAAAAAAAAAAAAAAAAAAAACTGGACTTGGCTGCCTGTACAGTTCAGCAGTATGTTTAATTTAAAGGGAAAAAAATCAGCAAATGATCTGTGCACTCTGCTCATGAACAACATATAAGCTGTCAGCTTTCCTGACACCACAAGCTAAAGAAGTGCAGATTCAGTGAAAAGAAAGTTCTGCTAAACAAACTTCAAGGTCTCTTTCTTGACATAGGAACCTGCACATAAATCAGAACTGCTATATTTTTCAGGTATGAAAAATGACTGAACACTATAGTTCTTCTCAGGTCCTATAGTACAAATTATTAAGTAACTGTGTTCACTAATACTGTGTGATGTAAAGTCTGTTCGCATAGGGTTTGACCAGTCAGTCAGAGTCCTTGGTCAACTGTCTGTCATTAAAAAAGACCCAAGTGGAAAGCTGTTCTGTGAGCTTTAAAATTCACTTTTTCAATTTGCTGTACACTTTCACAGTGCTGATTTCAAGGCAAGGTTCAGCTGAAGCCAGTGACATTCAATCAGAAATCCACTGAGGACAGACTGATGATGACATATGCTGTATGGACAGGATGTTTTTTAAACTTAAAATGTGAACTTGGCTGAACTGAACTGTAAAAGCAATTCTTCTTTCCTGTACTACATCAAAAAAAAATATCCCTTCCTCTTTAAGGTAATAATAAAACAACATATCCATACCAAGCATTGTTCTTGTACAATATGGTGACAATATAAATAAAGGGTTGAAAAATAATCGACATTAACTTCTAATCCATAATCTTGACTACTCTGGATACAGCAAGATGTAACTAGAACAGGCTGTTTTAGAGTCTCTCGCCTTGTAGTCTTCCCTCTCCCCTGTTCTGTGCATCTTCTGTCTCATTAGCCTTCATTTACAATCCAGTGCTAGCCTCATTAGTAAAATGATACAGGGAAATCCTCACTATATCAGTTTATATCGTGTTCATCCACTCATTGAGCCGGTTCACATGGTATAGACCCAGAGAAGTTCTAGTTGCTGACCATCTGTGTGTGGCACTATTAATTACTGGATATACAAACCCTTTTTGACATCATCATTTCTCAATGAGTTATCACTGCGCACTAAAGAATTAGAGCACACGTTGACATGGGAAATGGCACTTGGTGAACTGGGGGAGGGGAGGGGTCTCTATACATCCAGTACATAGTGTCCCACATAAGAACAAAAAGCATTGTTTCAAATGGGGATTACAACAACCCTGTTTTCCTGCGAGAATGTTCTAAAGTTTAATTTTAGTCTCGTGAAACCCCACTCTCATCCATCACTGGTGTGTGGTGTTACCAGTAAAACAGAAGTGCCCGCATTTCAAAACTGAATGATTGAATAGCTGCATGGTGGTAGTTTTTAAACCTTCTTGTTCAAGTCCTTATTACTGACACATATTTAATGTCTTGTGACCTGCCAACCAAATTCCCCAGGGAAGAAAAATAATAACAATATAGTAACAAATAGGAGGAAAACATAATTTGCTGTTTATCTACTGTGGATACATCTATTGCACATGTACAACCTAAGCCTGACACACACTTTTTCCCCACACATACCTCTCCTCAAAATCAGGATTCTGTGTGAGGCGTGTTCCTGGTTCCTTTACATATTTGGCAGAATAAATACAATAAAAATAAGCAGGGAGTTTGCTGGTTTATGCTTTAGTTCAAATAAAATCTCATTTTTACAATTCAATATTGGAGGCAGGTGTGGTATGGATTTGTAATTTGCTACAGACCACAAGAGAGCTGAACAGAGGGGAAGCTTCCCTATGTGTATTATCTCACTCTCTCTGCTTAATGTTTCCCAATGGAATTGCAATTATTGAAGCTATTTTGACCTGTATTGATGTTCTCTCCATGCCCTGAGCTCTTATGGATTTCTCGTTCTTTCTCCGTCTCTCTAGTACTCTGTCTGGACCGCCTTGTGGGTTGCCTGGAATGTGTTCATTATCTGTTTTTATTTGGAAGTAGGAGGACTTTCAAAGGTAAGTATGCAAAGTCACACTGTGTTTGTTTGTTTTATTATCAGAAATGATCAGACATTGCGAGCCGACTTGGTATATTATGCTGGTCTGTCATTCTGTTTATTTTCCTCGCCATTTGTTTTCAAACACTTAGATTGACATACTTAGATGTTCCAGGTTTCCTAATGTAAAAACATTAACCTGTTTTAACATTAGACAAGATAATAGGAATAGTCAAGTCAAAGGTGCACCAGAGCCAATTGAATTCCAAAAGAGGTGACAGCTATCTGCTTTTACTCGTGCCATGAGGAGTCATAGTCACTGGCAGTTGTATTTATCAAAATATATTTTTAAAGTATCAGTATCCCATAAAAAATACAGAATCTAAGACCTGAATGAGTCAATAAATTAATTAATTAATTAATTATTTGTACACATGGGTGTATACTGTATGTATATAAAAGTGTCAGATTAAGTTTACAAATTACTTTTCTTGCATTAGAAGTCTTGCATTAAATGTAGAAATGTAATTACCAGTCATATTATGCAGGGTAATAAATTAAGTGGAAATAACTGTTTCTGGTTTCAGATGGTAATCATGGCTTTTGGTGGCCATAGAGACTGTCAATCAGGAAGTCAATGCAATTTATATTGTGACCTCAGCTGGATATTACGAGGAGTGATAACTCCTGTAATATAGTCTGAACTATTAATATCTTTGCATATGGCTGCTGCATACTATTTCATAATTATATTTAGGGGCTGATGTAAGGACAGACGTAGTGCAAACAATTGAGGCTGCAAAATCCAAATTGCCTACCAGTCAGGCAATTATTTTTCACTTATGAGCAATCCAAATTACTCAACATGCACAAATAATGAGCTGCAAACATGAGCGCCACCTGTGCATCAGTCTGTTTAGCAGCCGCACTTACAGCCCAGAGGTGAGGTGAGTTAGGAGTACAGAGAGCAGTAGGCTCTGTATGAGATTTGTGGAGCACGAAAAACAAACCAAACTAAAAAATGTCAGAGAAAGGGTAGCAAAGTCCTCTTGGCTCAGGATAAATAAAATTTAAGTTTTCTGAGGAGGAGCTGAGAGTCCTTATGGCTGAGGTCACTCAGCATGAAATTGTTATTTGGAAAAAAATCAACCAACATGTGCTATGCTACCAAATAGGCCATATGGTCCTCTTTAGTGGAGAAAGTCAATGCTGTTGGTGTTACCAAGTGGACAGTCTACCAGGTGATGAAAAGGAGAAATTCAGCTATTAGGTCTAGGAGTTAGATGATAACGCCTTACCACTGCATCCTCCAGCATCCTAAACAAAGTGACCCTGGCTTTGACTATGTGGGATCTTTTCTGTCTTGCCCTTCTCCTCCGAGGGTTTTCCTGCAAGAGCCAAGTGTCGCTGCATCAGGAAGTGTACCACTACAGCCACCCTGAGGCCAATGACAGGTCTCTAAAGGTGTGTGCTTGTATACAGCTCCTAATTTTTCGCTTCTACAATGGAGGTAGAAAGTTTTTGAGGGTGAGCAAGGCACAATCCTTACATCTCATTATAATATTTGCGCCCACTTAGTATTCCAGATCCACACCCAATTTCATGCTCTTTTCTTCATTTAATTACATTTCAATCACACTTAAATGGGTTAATGATGTCAAAGTGCTAATTTGATAGAGGGTGCAGAATGCCAGGTGTAAATGTTTTTTTTTACATATGCCGCATTTTTAGTGGCCGCTAAAGTCCTACTTTGGGCTTGGAACCTGTGTAGTGGAGATTTATGATGGACTGTTTTAGCAGTAAGGTACAGCCGTTTGTTTTGGTACAAATATGCAGGCCCTGGAGAAGTTGACAGCCGGCAGGAGCAGTGCAGGGAGGGTACAGACCAGTCTAGTAGTTGTTGTCTTCCAGAGCGCTGCTAGGTTCAGATTTTCTCTAACAGCCTCTCCTCCCAGGTCTCTCCACGCTGGACTCCCACAGCTAGACTCCCACAGCTAGACTCCTAGTTATTTGATAGAGTGGCTGTTTGGTTGGTTGACTCTTCATGCTGGCATACAAACAGGCTAGATGTCTATTATACTAAACTGTGCTAAAGACAATGCTTAAGCAGTACAATAGTTTCAATGCACTTCAGTGGGATCACACAACTACAAAACATTGTGTGGAAACCAATCAAATTGAAAATCAACCTGTATTCAATTGAACCACACTCACCTGGTACTAATCACAAACAGTAGATCACCTAATTAAAACGTGACCACCTTTATAATGTTACTTAAATACAGCTAATGTTAAGAGTTGGTATGAGGCCTCTATTAGCCACTGTTAGAGATTTAGAAAAGGTTCTCGCTCTATCTGTCCTCACTCGGACTGCCACAGCTCAGACTGCCCTTGGACGTGTGGTCCTTAGACTGCCACAGCTCAGGCTGCCTTGGATGTGTGGCCCTTAGACTGCCACAGCTCAGGCTGCCTTGGATGTGTGGCCCTTAGACTGCCACTGCTCAGGCTGCCCTTGGACGTGTGGCCGTTAGACTGCCACAGCTCAGACTGCCCTTGGACGTGTGGTCCTTAGACTGCCACAGCTCAGGCTGCCCATGGACGTGTGGTCCTTAGACTGCCACAGCTCAGGGCCCTTGGACGTATGGCCCTTAGACTGCCACAGCTCAGGCTGCCCTTAGACTTGTGGCCCTTTAATGGCTGGCGCTTAGAATGGCTGGCGTTCTAAGAAACTGTTTGCTAATTTATTCTGTCCTGCAGATCTAGAACTGATCCAGTTTACATTTTATCTAAACTCACTTCAATCAACCACAGCTCTGAACACTTTAGAAAATATATTCCTTCAACCTGCTAATATAATTACATCAGCAAAAAAGCATTCAATTGTACTTACCAAAAATGATAGTTTCTTCCTTCTGATTGCAAACAGCAAAACTCAAACCGTGCAGGTAGGTTGCTAGAATAACAAAATCACTAGTTTCTTCCTTTTGAGTGCAAACAGAAAGAAGAACAGTATGCTGATTTTTATGAAGTCAGCATAAGCAGTGTTAGGGATGGTGTGGACTACCAATTAATGCTATTATACACTGGCCAAAAAATGTAGAGACTGACCTTAATAGCCCAGAATGCGTTGCTCCAATGAAAGTATTTGAGTGAAAACAGGTTTTTCCTAGTTTTGAAAGTAGCATGCCTGTATCTTGTTACAATACATTGTAAGCCCAAAGAATGATTATTTTCTTTGTGTTCTTTATATGTAAGGGATAAACAATGCTAACTGTTGTAATAATTCACTATTTCGAGAAAAGTGGTTTATTTTTCCTACCAATCCAACACTGCGTTGTTTATGCCACTTAAAACATTTCTTCCTAATTGATACTTGTTCCATACCGAGATTAAATTGATTGTTAATTGGTAATTGGATTTGGTTTTCACGCCTTTGTTATGCTTCATTCAAACAGTAAAATGTTTGTCTCTCACATTACGGCAAAGTTTTCCTGAGTTCCAAGGAGTTTGATTTTAAAACCCCACTTACACAGATAAAAGTGTCTAGAAGTGAAGATAGTAGCAAGCAATATGCTTTAGGTGTAGAACATGAAAGTGTCATTAGAAAAATAAAAATGCAGAAAACAAAGAAATGTGAACCGCCAATGAGGAGCTCTTAAGGTTGTCTCAATCTTGAGTATTTCTGGTCTAAGTCGAGGGTCGGAATTACGTCATCCACTTCTTGCTAGAAAAGTCGTACAGCCTTTCTCATGCTTCTGCAACCTGAAATCGCATAGGGTCAGATAATGTTGAATAATTTCAATACTTGCTGCATGGTCGTGAAGCTGCATAGCTTTTGTAGCTGTCTGCACCAGACGTATCGCATTCATCTGTGACGGAAATATGAACCAACCCTTAGGTGCTGAGGAAGGAAATCATCTTGGGAAAACAGTATTTCAGCACCCTCTTCTGAACTAGACAGAATGGACCAAACATCCAGGGTACAGTAGCTTTGAAAGGAAGTTATTGGTGATCTTTAGCCCTCCTGGTTGTTTTTTAAGTTCCAAACAGGGGATTACTGAAAAAGAGATCCTAATCAGAGTTGAGATCAACTATGTAATTAACTAGGATTTTTTAAAAGAATGTATCAAAACAATTCACAACAATGCCGTAACAGACAGCAACATGAAGCAGTAAGAATGCTGTTGAAGACAGGAGCATTAAAACAATTGGTAAATGCAGGCGTTTGTAATCGCTTCTTTTGAGCCTCTGCCCTTCAAGTAGAACGATTGCTGTATTTCTGTTTTTTTTTTTTTTTTTTTTGTTTATTTTTCAAACAATTGAAGGGAACTGAGCATATCTTAAAATAATAATACATTTTTTAGAATTTCTCTTGCTAATGGTCTATGTTATTGGTTTATTTAGTAGACGCCTTTATCCAAGGCAACTTACAGAGACTAGGGTGTGTGAACTATGCATCAGTTACAACAACGTCTCACCCGAAAGACAGAGCACAAGTGACTTGTTGGAGTCATGCAGAATGTCAGTGGCTGAGCTGGAATTTGAACTGGGAACCTCCTTGTTACAAGCTCTTTTCTTGAACCACTGGACCACAGCCTATGAAACATGCTGTTATCCCATTTTCATGGGAAGAAATGTAGTTTCTGGAATTAATTCAACTAAAGGTGTACTGTTTGTATTCACTTTGAAACCCAATTCATATGACTGGCCTTAAAAGCTTCAGACAATATTGCCCTTTACAGTACCCATATGATAGCTTATTGACATCCTGTAGTCTGCCCTTTTACTTTATGAATACACTGAGCATACATAAATAGTGAAAGTAACAGAAAATGTATAAAAAGCTATTTGTACTGTATTTCTGTGTAAAGTACAAAACCTACACCTGGTCTATAGACTTGATGAGCCTTCATAAAGGCTGTGCTGTGTTTGACTGTTTTATGACAAAAAAAAAGAAAATAATCATTCCTTGGGCTTGCTGCTGCCCTTTTCTTTTAATCAAATTGTAAAAGGCTGTTCACCCAACCCTGTCAAAACCACCGAAGATAATTAGCAATAACGCCAGTGGGGGGTTGGCAGCTAAACAGTATTGATCAATATCTTAATCAATGGAAAATGCTCACCAAGGTTATATTGCAAACTGTGCAACCAATGGTGTTAAAGAGTAAGTAGAGGGGTTCCGAAAAATATAGTGTTACACACCCCCACGTGTTGCTACAGTTGTTTAAATAAGGTACCTGTAATTTCTCTTTTCATTGTTAACATCCTGACAACTTTTTGCACTTACAACTTGAAAGTCTGTTTCAAAGCTCTTTTCAAAATCACCGCTCTAGTGCATTGGAGTTTGATATTTGTCCACCGCAGGAAGAACGATTTAAAAAACAAACAATCATAACAACAAGTGCTTGACAATGTGGACAGTAATCCTTACACTATCAGTGCACTAGAGCAGCCATTTTGAAAATAACTTCAAAACAGTCTTTAATGTTAAATGTTTAATGTAAAAAGTTGTCAGGATGTTAACAATGAAAAGAAAAATGAGAAATTATGTAATTATGCTACTTACTCTTTAACGGGGGGTCTGAATCATATCTCTTACAAGGGAGTAAGTAACATAGACTTCAGGCTTCTTTAAATTCTTTAAATAGCAAGATGCTTTTTGGTCTACATGAGCCAGTGTGTGCACTCAGACAGAGAACGATGGTTATGGTGGGAACAACAGGACTTTGTTTATCAGAGGGGCTGCACCACTGACTAGTCACTCTCTTCTTTAAAGGGAACAGCCCCTGAGAAAACCAAGCTCCCCTTTCAGTGCACAATAGCAAGGCCCGGGATAAACTCATTGTTTTGCTGAATAGGACCGCAGCACAGAACAACAACAAAGAGAAGCTGGCATTGCTTTTTTGTGGTTCTCTCTTTCTTTTGCACACTCCTTTGTAATTCTCTTTTATTACTTTACACAGTAGCCTTATATTGGGCTTTCTCCTGTGGAACATTAATAAAAAGGGATTAGACACATGCTTGGGGAGTGAGAGTGGATTTTTTGTGTTCGAATCGCCAAGTAATTAAATATAATTATTTAAATAATGGTATATTTATCTGTCATCTGTTCCAGCATGGATAAATCTACTTGTCCTGCATCCAGTCCCTTTTTTTAATTATTTTTTTTAGAAAGAAACAGTCACTTGATGAATAGTTATCCATCTGTTACTAAGCCTTACCTGTGTTCAAATGTAAAATAATACACAATGTCAGTGTTTAAAGTGGTTTGAAAAAGGTGCCGGTATGCACAGAAAAAAAATGTGCTGGAAGAGTTTGTGAAAGTAAAGAGTTGCAGGTAAGCCTAGGTGTTTTGCAGAAGTATAACATTATATACTGGATTTGTATTTCTTTTGTCAGTTTGTCATACCATCCATTTTTTCCTTACCGGCATGCATACCAGCACATACTCCCCCCACTTTAACCATTCCACAGTCTATTACATTTTAACATGGACAAAAACAAATGAATTGCATTGCTTAGTATCAAATGTATCTGATTTATGTATTTGTTTTTTTAATCCACAATTTCAGATAACAAAACAATGGTGCAATCTAATAAGGGCACAGTTCTTCAGAGAATCAACTGTATCCATGTATTCTCCAACAAAAAGAAAATGATATGGTTTGAATTAGCATTTGAAAGAGAGTGAATTCAGCACAGATGAATCAGAACCCATGCATAATTTTCTTTTACTTGACTGGATTATTGGTGTGATTGTCCTCCCCAACAGTGTTCCTTCATATGATCACCATTTTCCTGATAGTTGATTTCTTACCTGACAAATATGTGTGTTGTCTATGATTGTCTATTGCTGTTGCTCCTTGGATATTCATGTAGCGCCCCTCTCCACCTTGCACAGCACGGAATATGATACATCTGAATGAACAACTGTTTACCTTCTATACCACAGGAGGAGAGTCCTGAGTTATTGATCCAAAGAGGTGAATGTAACTTCAGGTCTCTTCCAGAATACCAGGGGCTAAATAACTATTTAAAGTGTGTGATGCCTCTACCTAGCTGGTGTGGGTAACTGAATACTGAATTACAACAGCTAGGAAAATTCAAGATGTACCGATATACCCTGTCTTCAGCAACCAAATAAGAAAAATAAGAAATTCTAGAATGAGAAAAGGCCATTTGGCCCACCTATGCTCCTTTGCTTTGGTGCCAGCGTGGTCCGTTAGCACTCAGGAGAGGAAAAAGAAAAAACCAGGTTAGTAGGGGAAGTAAAACCTCTGGGAATCCATGGCTAGACGGACAGCCCTTCCTCCAGACGGCTAGCTAAGGGTCTTATTGTGGTCACAGAGAGGGTTATACAATACTGTTTATGACAGCATCCAGTCTATCCTTGAAGAAGATTTGCCTTTTTTTACAGCTTCTCTGAACTAGTTGGCTTAAGAGATTCATCCACTCGTACCCCCAGTCCTTTTCGCACATAGCTTAGTTACTGTTCACGTTGTACTTGCCGCTAATGTGTTTGCACCCTATGTGCAAGACTTTACATTTATTCACATTTGATCTCATCTGCCATGTGTCAGCCCAAGCTTCACTGATTATTTCTTGGTCCAAGGCATTTATATAGATTAGGAATAACAATGATCCCAATACTGATCCTTGTGGTACCCCACTTGCTACGTTACTCCAGTAAACATGATCTACCCTTCGTAAAGCCATGTTGGCTGTCTCCTATAATGTTTGCACTATATGCATATTCCTTCATTTTGGTCCTTATAGTTTCTATTATTTTACATATGATTGATGTTAAATTTATAGCTCTGTAGTTCCCAGGGTCAAGTGTATCTCCCTTTTTAAATAGAGGAACAGCATTGCCAATTTTCTAGTCCAGTGGGATGGCTCCTTTATTTATAGATTTGTTAAATATATAACATAATGGTTTAAAAATCTGAGGATTTGTTTATTTTAAGTGCTGCTAGCTCCCTTAGTACATATAATATATATTCTATAACAAACTCTGGTAGTGATGTTGGTGTACGTTCTGTTAACCTTGGCATATTGCACATAAACTATTGACTTCCTCTTTTAGTTTCCTTTTAGCATTAACATAATGAAAAATAAACTTTTGGATTACGTTTACTCAAGCACTGTATTAAATCAAATACATTTACTGAGCTTTAAAATGGAAAAATAACTATTTCAAAATGAATTAAGTAAAGCAGACAATAAAAGGAAACAATTCCATTACAGTGTAACATAAAACTACACATTATTGGCTAAGCAAGTCGCTACAGCTAAACAACAACAAAACAAAAGTGTTACCTGCACGCAGTGCACTGCCAGTAGGACAACATACACAAAGAAATAGAGACAAAAAAAACCGAGCGAAGCTGGGGTGCGGTGTGGCTGCAATGGCCCCTTTAGGCATGTATCAGTGACACACACATACCCTGAGTCAGCAAATGAATTATGTATGTTATGTGTCCCGTTTGGAAATCCTGCTTGTTTTTTGGTGTCGATTAATTTGAACTGAAGCATAAGTTAAGACTATATAACATCACTTGGTTCTTGGCTGCACGTGAAGCATGTTTGCCTGGTTCTGTCAAACCCTGTGGCCTCAACTCCCTCTGACTGTTGATATCTTGAGTCCCTGAAAATATCATACTAGATTTATTGATGGCAAATGAAAATGTGCCAAAATCTACTGCAGATACAAGTTGGTGATATCAAAGGAGAAAGGTTACTTTAATTTAGCAGTCCTTGTTGTACCCGAAGAAAAATAGCTGTCTATAATAAGGGTGCTGAATGTAAGGTGTCAGAGAGGCTGAAGATGTAAAGGACAGCACTGTAATTTTCTGTGTTTCTTTTGCACTAGTTTCTTTCACTGCCTGCAATGTCTGTAATGACAGCCAACTGTAGAGGTGAAATATGAGGTCCTGCCTCTCCCCTGAGTTGAAGGCTGAAATTAGAAATTTGGGTGTATTTTTTTATCCAGATTTTTTATTCGGGCCACACATTGGAAATGGTACTAAAGTGTCTCTTTTTCATTTAAGAAACATTCCCAAACTAAGGCGTTCTCTTTCTCTGCCAGATGCATGCAAATGTATTTCAAGTTGTGTTATGCATGTATTTCAATTGTAGCTTGTGCAAAATGATGCTGCCAAAGTTTTAACAATAACAAGAAGCATGGACACATGACCCCTGTGTTAGCAGCCTTACATTGGTTTCCTGTATGGTTCAGGGTTGATTTTAAAGTCCTGCTTCTAACTTACAAAACATTAAATGGCCTTGCTTCCCTATATTTAAAAAAAAATGCTGACCCCACACATCCCTAGTCAAATGCTAAATTATAAAAATGCGTTTTTGCTAAATAAACAAATAATAATAAATATTTTGAGTGCCACTTTGCACGCAGTGGTGTGGTGAGAGCTTGCGGTGGTCATTAATTATATTGGAAGCTTGTTCTGGAGTTCATATGTTGTACTGTCACACATTGTAATAATAATCACAAAGAAGTCTCATGTCCACTGCTGTGTGTGGAAAGGAACTTGTGAGGACTGCTGTTTTACAAAAACAAATCAGTTGTGAAGGTTAACTACGTTGAAAAAAAAAACTCCCTGGCTACTACAGAACAAAACTTATGGGTCACTCAAGATACTGTAAAATGAGTATCCTCTGGCCACTCCTTTAGAATGTAGTTGGAAATTCATTGCTACAAGTATTACATGAAAGCAAAATTGTGCCTACAATACTCAATACTTCATTCCTGTCTAATTTACATACCAAATATCTTGTATCTGAGGGATAAGCTGGATTTCAAGGTTGCAGTAGAGCATGAAGCTCATAATACCACTGCTGGAGAGAAGCCCTCCTTCATCAATGCCAGGACTGATTGCAAGTGTTGCTAATGCAGCCAATGAACACCAAAACTGTGTAGCTGGTAATGGTAACAAATGACAAGTGCTGGCAAGTTTGTCAAACTTGTAATAAATGACAAGCTAGAGGAATCTAATCTAATATATTGTATCGTTTTAGATTGGGGGCTTCATTTTCAGTAAGGTGCATTTGGTAGCTAAGAACACAACAATTTTCCACTTTGTTTGTTGTTGACTTTTCCTGGAAAAGAAGGGTTGGAGACTGGGCTGAATTAAAAAAGAGTAACTCTTTTTTTTCAGCTTAACAGCTTTAGCTCAGTCATAAGAAAAACTATCAACACACCTCAGTCATTATGTTTCTCATGATCACACAGAACAAACGTTTTCTACATTAAGCCAACACCTCTGCATCACATATGCCTATATAAGGCACTGTAAACATACTGTGCAACAGCCATCATAGAAGAATTTATATTTCTACAAATTACAAATTACAAACAGTAGCCTGAAGTCTTCTCTTTTTTGTCTCTTTAACGAAGAGATGTATTCTGTAACAAATACAAAAAAAGTAAATGTATTTATAGTACTCAATACAGGGGTATACTGAGGGACACAAAAGTAAATGTGTTTTGAAGTCAGCTGCCCATTAGAATATAAGAAAAGTTATCCTGACATATATAAAGGAATCTAAAAACCCTTTGATATACAGGTAGTGGACAAAAAAATGGAAACACCTGGGTAAATGAGGGACACCAAGTATATTGAAAGCAAGAGCTCCCACACAATCAATCAATCCATCTTTGTTTTATATAGTGCCTTTCATAGAGGAACACCATCACAAAGCGCTTTACAAGATGCAATAAATACAAGAAGATCCATAATACCTCAAATAGAGAAATGCATAATACATGATATACAGTGGAAAGTACATATATCAGCCAGGGTGTCCTCAGCTCACTGTACACCAGCAACCCCTGTAGTCTGGCCAGGCACCTGCAGGTTTGCTTGTAAGCTACCCAGAGCTGCATTGTCCTTCAATGCTGTAGCTCTGAGGTAGCTGCATGGTGGGCCTGCAGAGTGAAAAGAAGCAGACAGCTGACAGTACACATTTCAGAGGACAGCTTGTGTTTGTCTTCACCACTCCTAAGTCAGCACAGGGGTGGTAGTGGTGAGCTGAGCCTAAGAAGTACAATTGGATATTTCAAATTGGAAGGAAATTGGGGTAAAGGCAGGAAAAAAAAAAAAATATATATATATATATATATATATATATATATATATATATATATATATATATATATATATATATGTGTGTGTGTGTGTGTGTGTGTGTGTGTGTGTGTGTGTGTGTGTGTGTGTTAAAATGGTGCTAGCTGTTGAAACTATGCTATATACCAGATTGGTTAACTGTTGATCTGCAAATCTCTCCAAATATATGCATTGTCTGTAAATCTCATGTTTTTCCTTTCATGAAAATTGCTCATAAAATTGCAAAATTGTAGGGGCCGCCTTCTGGCACTTTTTGTGAAGTTATAGAATCCCATTACAAAGAAATTAATATATTTTGCAAAAAAGAGTGTTATAAATTGTAAAAAAAAAATAAAAGGGGGTTGACAATTTGGGTACTGTGATATTGATATTCCTTGCATAGATTGCTCCACATTTAGCTGCCATTATAGAGCTGGTGTCTCTGTGGGGCTATTTGCCGCCATGTCTAATATAAAAGCTGACACTGTCCTGGGCTCTGCCTGGAGAGTGTGAGATATTTCCTGTGCTGACTGTGTTTTGGGAAGATCCTCAAAAGTAGGTTCTGCAACTGTTCTTGCACACAGGAATATGTTTTCAGGCTGATTAATGCTTCATCTAGAAGTCTCATTCAGTCGCTCCACTCAGACTTTCGATGATTCCAGAGCACCACTGCTGTTGACTTTCAAAGGATAAAGGATTTTACCAAATGCATCTGCAAGGCTATATAGGAGAAGGGAGAGCAATCTATTAACCTATATAACTCCTCTGTCTACAGTTCTATGTTTACAGAATATGTGATAAACATAGAGCACACAAAAAAATGCACAGCAAGTAATGACTTTCTGATGGAAGTCATTTATAAAAACAACTTCTCCTGAGGAAAACCTAGTAGATTTTTTTTACTTTGAATGCAATTTATAGTGACCTTGATAGTAAGTGACTTTTGAAAGTCTATGCTGTAATAATTCAAAACACAGACTGTATGCAGTGCAAAACAAATGCATATTTATTTGAACAGACTCTTGTACATGTGACATCTAACCCTGAGTCTATAGAACAATCCTTATTGCTCTACATCACAGCTATAGTAGCCGTGCAATCTAATTCAACACACAGACCAGACTCTCAGGAGCGGGATTGCGCTATACTACATCCCTTTCTTTTTCTAAGATAGAGAACAAGATTACTTTTTTTCTCTCTAACCTGAAGGGTTAAATTCTTATGCAAACAATTTTCAAAAACTTTTTGTTTTACTTTTGTCTCAAATGCAACCAGCAACTAAACTATTTATATTTACTATGTCTTGTTGCACTCTGGAGTGTTTGCTTAGCTGCAGTTCAGCAATCAGTCTTTGTGGGGGCCTTCTGCTGGCTGGAGGAGGGTAACGTCTGGGTTGAGGTAGCTGCGCATCATTGTTTGGTGAAGGTGTTTGATGTATTGGGTGATCATCTTCATTGTCCTCATCTTCATTTTCTTGGGGTATATAGGTTTGTTCAGGCTGATGTCTCAGAATTTTGAAATGAGAAGAATTCCGTGTGATGGCGTGCCTGTTTCTCTGAGTGGTAATCACGGTCCCCTTCATTCGTGTGTCAGTGATAAGTTGAGGGTTGAATGGGGTCATTAGTTTCCCTTCCTTATTTTGGTGAACAAGAACTGTGTCTCCAGTAATAATCCTGGAGGGCAGTGCTTTACATTTGTGATCAGCATACGTCTTCATCTTCAATTTCTGGGGCTGGTCAGCCATTTGAAAAGGCATGTCTTCTGGTAGTAGAGAAAAAGTGAGCAACTTGATGTTTAGAGGATGTCCAAAGAAAAGTTGTGCTGGAGATTGTGCTGTGGCTTGATGTGGAGTCGCTGTATAGTTTAGAAGAAATCTGTGGCTGTAGTGATAGCTTTATTTAGGGTCTTCAGGAAGAGTTCAACTGGGGTTATTTTTTGCTGTGGTGGAAGCCTAGGTAGTAAGACAAATTTGTGAGTTCTTGACTGGAGGAGGGTGGATTGTCGTCTGACTTCACTTCCTGTGGAATTCGGAAAGTGGAGAAAAATTTGTCCAGGAGGGGAATTGCTTTGTTTGCAGATGTTGACAATGTGATTTCAATAACTGGATAGCAGGAATAATCATCAAGAATGAATAGTAAGTGGCCATCTGAGGGGAATGGACTATACAAATCAATGCTGGCCTTATGCCAAGGTCTTTGAGGCAGATCAGATCTGTAGTGGTGCAGGCTTCTGGACTGGGTTGAGGATTGACAGAGGATGCATGAAGCGATCAGATTTTCTGTTTGTTTATCTATGCCTGGAAACCATACTTTTTCACAGAGCTTTATTTGGTGCCCTGATGTCTTTTGTGGGCCAGGGCTAGATCTTGTGGTTGTAGTGAGGCGAGAATAATAAGTTTGTTACATCTCAAAATAATGTTGTCATCTGGGAGAGTTGTGAGTTCATCATGTATGTAGAATGACTTGAGGATGTTTCTGTCAGCTTCTGAGGCATTGCTGTGTTTGTATATGTCAATCCAGCATCCTGTCTGGATAATTTTAAGAATGTCCTGGAGAAATGGATCTTATTTGTTGCTTGTTGGATTTCTGTTAAAGTCATGGCTTTGGGTATGGCATTCGAGGCAATGAAACACACATGTATATCTGCGTCTGTAGCATTGGTGCTTGTTGTTGTTGTTGTGTGCTGTTGAGTGGATAACTGTGAAGTTGTATGGTTGGAGTCAAAGTGCCTAAAGCTCTATGAGTGCTGGTGGTTTGGACTTTGGATTGTTGAAAATAAGTTCCACCGGTTTGTGGTGTGACCATAATGAAGGGTGCTCCATACAAGAACAGGTGAAGGTGTTCACAGCTTCAAACAATTGCTAAAGCCTCTCGTTCATTTTGAGACTATCTCTGTTCGACTGGGGTAAGTGCTCTGCTTGCATATGGTACAATATACACTGTCATGCCAGTATTGCTCCTAAACCAACTGGACTGGCATCAACGGGTACTTCAGTTTTCTTGTTGTGGTCAAAATAGGACATTACGGGGTTGCCCACCAATCTCTCAGTCAGGGTTTTAAGAGCTGCTAAATGCTTGGGTCCCAGGTCAATTCCACGTCATTCTTTGTCAGCTCATGTAGGGGTTGGGTGATGATTGCGAAGCCAGGAATGAAGCGTGCGCAGTAGTTTGTCATTCTTAGCAGGCTGAATATTTCACTGGGTTTTTGTGGAGCAGGTATGGTCTTAATTGCAGTGACCTTCTTGGGGTCAGGTGAAGCACCAGCTTTGAAGAATAGAACTCTAGGGAAGGTTTGTGAAACTCAGCATTGAGCGATTCATCATAGGCTTTCAGCGAAGCTCCATAAACAAGAATGCTGTCGCTGAAGTTTTTAACTCCAAGTATGCCTTCTAACACTTGTTGAATGGTGTTCTGAGGTACTTCAGCAATGGAGAACATACTGAAGTTAAGCCTTGTGTAGCAATGTGTGTAGAGAAAGTTGTGATGTATCTTGACTCAGGTGAGAGCTCTAGTTGGTGATAGCCTGCCTTGAGGTCAAGTTTGGAGAACACTGTGGCACTGTCGTGGATGATGTCATCGACTGTAGGCGAGATGTGCCGTTCATGAAGCACAGCTGTGTTTGGGAAGCGTGTTAACACAAATGCGCAACTTGTCTGGATTTTTTGGTTTTGGAGTTGTAACAATGGGAGATACTGACGGTGTGGGACCTTCTACTTTTTCTATGATTCCAAGTTCTTCAAGATATTTCAGTTCTTGCTCCACCTTTTTGCGAATGTGGAATGGTAATCGACAGTGAGACTGGACTACTGGCTGCACATTAGGATCAATGTGAAGACTCACTGTTTCCAATGCCATTGTAGAGGTCTGGATATTGCTGTATTAGTTGATCTGCTGTGGACATGATAGATTTGGGAATATTTGGTATAATCATGTTGACAAAGTGTATGAGTTTGAGTGCTGAAGTTATCTGGAAACTGAACAAAGAACCATAGGTATTGTTCACTACATAGAATGTAGCATTTGTGGTGTTGTTGCAAGACTTCACAGTTGTGATAGCATTTTGTTTGCTTTCTGGTAGGGCTTTGGAGTGTTTAACACATCTGTTGTTGCTCGTGCATTGAATGGCAGCAACCATGTTAAGTTTTTGTTTATTTTCAATGCCAGATGTTTGTAGCTCAGATGTTTCAAGAGCTTGGACTGTGTCTAGCAGGTCTTTAATTGTCATTGTTGAATCTCTCAGTGCTCTATGCCGTAGTCTTGAGGAGGTGCAACTTAACACAATCTGAGATTTCTCTGTCTGTGTTTGTGAACTCACAGGTGGAAGCATGCTGTCAAAGCCAGGTGTGATCTGAATCAATTGATTCTCCTGGTTGCTGTCTAGATTGGCGAAATACATATGCTTTATATTCTGTATTTTTCTTTGGGTTGAAATATTGATTTAGCAATTCAACTGCAGTCTTATAATCATCATTATCTCCTCTTGCAGGGCTCCACAAGAGGTCGTAGCATTATGTCCATCTTATCTTGCAAAGGAAGGTTAGAAAGGAATTAACGTTTCGATCAATCTTTTTTCCATTTCACCTAGGTAAAAAAGGTAAAGTGAGGATTGCATCTTAACCAAGACGTAAGTGCAGTCGACAGCCCTTTTCTTCTTGCGTCGGGACAAGAACGTATAAAGACAGAAAAAAAGGTAATATATATATATATATATATATATATATATATATATATATATATATATATATATATATATATATATATATATTTTTTTTTTTTTTTAATTGAGGACTGGAAAATACATTGGAAAATGTGAAGAGTTAATCACTTTGAAAAAAAAAAACAGCTTTTTATTAATTCAAAACAGACACTGTATGCAATGCAAAGCAAATGCATATGTATTTGAACACTCCTGTACATGTGGCATCTAACCTTGAGTCTATAGAACTGTCCTTATTATTCTACGTCACACCTATAATAGCCGTGCAATCTAATTCAACACATGGAATAGACTCTCAGGAGCGGGACTGCCCTATATTACAGATACTTTACTTTTTCATATTGATATTACATACACGGTGGAAAGAAAGACACTAGACTGCTTCACAATCCTTTCTTTAAAAAAGTATTCACCAGTCATCAGCAGGTATTAAGTCACTGACACCTGGCCTAACACTTACAGATGTTGGCTGAAGCACCCTCTATGACCAATGATGGTAGTCCACCAAGCATTCCCCTAGTTTTGCTCTAGTTTTGGCACTTCAGATAATGCCAGTATATCTCAGCTAGGAATAGACATTAATTAGTCATTTATACGCTTATGGAATAGCAACAAGTAGCTAGAACGTCTTCTCATTTTTTTAAGCAATGGCGAAAACAGAAGCTGGATCACCTAAACAGGGACTTCTGGTACAATGTAACACATCACAAGGCATGTTAAACTGCTAGTTGACTTGTAGTACTGAGAGCCAGGCTTGTCTTGCCAGACGCAATTATACTTGAATTAAACTTGAGTGCGTTATTAAGGTGAATATGTGCAATTATCCTGAATGCTACAACTGTACAGGTTGTGCAATTTTGGTCAAGGAATGCTGTTGACTTGATGGTTGCTGTTGTTGCCCTTTTGTTACTGATAATAAAAAGACTGGACATGCATCCATGGACATGTGGTTAAGTTAGATTACTATTGATTGAGATAAACTACTATAAAGATACTCTTTGTGTAAATGCTGCAAAAAAAAAAAAAAAAAAAAAAAACACCACCACCACTCACCTGGTGTTTTATAGTTTGTGTATTTTAACCCACCAACTCTACATTTGACAAATCACAATCGTGCAGTAGTGAAAGGAAAAAAAAAAACACATTTTCAGTGGCTAAAACAAAGCAACTCTTCAGCCCAGAACAAAGGCCTCTGGCACTTTGTTGTTACACCACAGTGAACAGCTTTATATCTCTTATCATGTGATGATCTGAGAAGAAACTGTCATGGTTATCAGCACAGTAGACTGGGTTGAATAACTACTTTTTTTTTTACTTAGGAAATATTCACAATTAAACATAATAAAATGCATAACATGGACCTTAACTTTGTTCAAATTCCCTATATTCATGGTAATCTTGATTTAGGTGCCCCTTGCTGGGAAAGAATTGACAATTTACATGAGAAGTTGCACTAAGGCAAAGCAAGACAATGCTCCTGGGAGGTGTAATAGCAGGTTTCCTGCTACCATCTTCCACTTCATCAATTACTCCAGCCTGGCTCCCCGGCTTGCCATCTGTCTGAGCTCTGGGAGAGCCTTGCCATGATGGATGGAGGCACCTCTGATCCAGCCCAGTGTTTGGATACTGCTCTGATTCACTTCATTAACAAACACATGCAAGAAGAAAGACACTTGCTCTCTGCGACAACCCAGCTACGGTGGAGGTCGGAGATGATATCTGTGGGTGGGAAAAAGGAAACAGAGGCTGATTTAGTTGGTTGATACAGTATATCAGCATAGTGTTGACTATTGCTCGAGAATAATAAAAAAAATGTATTCTGTGTGTTGTACTGCTCATAGGTCTTGTTGGGCACTCATGATCTGCTGATGTGTTAGTATAAACACTATTTCCCTTTTTTTTTTAACTAATCTGAAAAAACACAAATATGTGTTTAATGCCGTTTATATTATGCATATTTATAAGACCTGTTTTTTTTTCCAAAATTATTATTATTATTATATATTATTATTATTATTATTATTATTAACAGCTTATTATCTGTACATCGGTTTTATTCAGGCAAGGGGACACTAATGATTAAACCAGTCCACAGCTGATGCTTTCATGGTTTTTTTTTTTGTTTGTTTTTTTTAAATAACAACTTTAAGATGGATTTCTAATGAGTGGAAACAGTGACATATTGGCAGGAAAGGGGCTCTGAAACTGAGGGATGTATTTTCTTGCTGATCTGCTCTGACAAGTGATTTGAAACAGTAACACAAGATGCATCTGACAACACGTTTTAACGGTAATATGGCTTTATGCTCTTGGTTTACACTTCTATGTAAATGTATGAATTATTCCAATTTTTTAAGTATTTATTAAAAAAAAAAAGAAAAGAAAATGTGATTTCAGCATAGCTTGAAATGCAGGGCGGAGTGCTCTTTGTTTTACTGTATGAGATGAGATACTGTTTTAAAAGACGTGAATTTCAGGAGACATAATATTTAACCCTTAATGACTTCACTATGCCAGTCCATCAAAGGCACAGCAAAATAAAACAAATGGCCAATTAAGCCTGACTTGGATCTTTACTAGAGAAATTATCTGCATTGGTTTCTGGGGGGAAAAAAGTTTTACTTTAATGCACAAGGTACACGACAGCTTCATGAAACAACCAGAAACCAGTTGTCTTTTGTTTCATTACAGTACATGTATATACATGGTTCTCCATTCTCACTAGTTAACAAAATATAGATTAGCAGCATTTAAAATATGTAGGTTTCTGAACAATTATTATAATTTTAAAGGTCTGAAGGTCATTTTTTGAGTTGATCAGAATCTTGTTCTATTTATGAAAGGGTGTTTTTTTTAATTGTGATAAGGTTTGGATATCTTTTCACACATGGAGATAAAAGCTCTTACATGGTTGATCCAATATTGACTTTGATGAACAAGTTTTCCACAGCAACACTGCAACTATGACTGCCTCAACTTTAATTTAGAGCAACACATTTAATGTTGTACAGTATTAGACAACCTTTGATATAGAGCCTGGGGGTACCAGGCATAAAATGGACCCCAATTCCTAACAGTCCTGAGCCTTTGTCCTACCCATCTGTAATGTTGCTTGGTACAGTATGTTACTAAGAACAAGTAATAGGCAAGCCATTGTTAATTTAAGGTATCTTGCATTCATTACAATCTTTTTGTTTTTGTTTTGCTGGTTTCACAAATCAAAAGGCTTGAACTACCTAATGTTACCTTAGGTAAGGTGGTGCAAACTGGGGTCTGTAAAACCACCCCAACCCATTTTACTTAACATTGAAAAATGTAGCAAACATTGAACAGTAGGTGTAGCCAACACAGACAGTCAAATCTGTGTCTGACAAACTTACAGAAAATATGAATTCTCATTAAAACTGGTTTGGATTTCAGATGTGTTAGACATCAAAACGCACAACATTTGAAACATTCTATAAATAAGATAAACTTGCAACAACACATTAACGTAATTCATCTATTGTAGCGATCCAGGGGGGGTATTTCTTTCTCTGTTGTGTGAACATAACCTACAATTTAAAAAAAAAAAAAAAAAAAAAAAACAGGTCAGGTTATTAGAACAGTGCTTAAAGACAGTCATATTTATTTATAAAGTACTGTAGCTGTGCTGACCAAGTCAATATTATTGGTCTGCTTGTTACAAATGTTAGCCTTCTATTAGCAATCTTTCCAAACAATTAGCAGCTATCCTCATGGGACCCCCTGTAGTGGAATAGAGTGTTCCTCAGAACCCGAACAGGAAGGACAGAACATGGATGGCATCAGCTGCCCTGTTCATGCCCATGTTAACAGATAACCTGCATCAGCAGCCATGCCATCAGGGCCTCTTACAGAACCTAAATCGTATTCAGTCACAGGGTGCAAAATAAATGTGATTCTGTAACAGAAATGTGTTTGTAAAAAACAGTTGTTTCTTATTATCTGGGGAGTTTAAAGCGGTGTCCAAACAAAGCAAAAGTTATAAGCAAAGTTCAATTTCAGCCATGTTTGTCAAAATGGTAAATCGTTTAATTTAGACCTGATAGACCCATAGCTCTAAGACATTAGGTAAGTGGAATCTTGTAGGTTAATTTAATCCCCACACATACAATCTCCACTGAAATGCATGACTTGCTAACTGAGTGAAATACTTGCTAATAGAGCACTCTGGCAGAGTAAAACCTTTTACAAAAGCCCGACTGTTTTCCAGTCAGGGTTAATCTGTTTGCCCTCAACACTCTTCCCTTGCATGTGTTATGGGTCTCGGGCAGAGAGTCCATCAACAGAAGATAAAGTGTTTAATCTGTTAAAATAGGAAAAGTAAAGACAGGACTAAATCAATTGTTGATTGCAGTCTCTCGGTTTTACTACTGAAAGTTTTAAAACATAAAACAATCCATCATTTCATTCAAGAAGTGCAGAGAAGAACAATAATAATCATGACAATAAAATAATAGCAATAGAACATAACCAATAACAAGCCTTTTGAGATAGTCTTCATATTGGTATTCAACCGCTATCTCAGCTGTAGTATATTAAAATAAAACATGACAATCACAACAAAGAAGCATTCCACAATGGATAGTCTGTGTCATTTCTATAGTTATGCATTCTCCATATACATGTTATATAACTAGCATCACTATTTTAACACGTTCAGACTACTTACATGGCACTGTTGCACTATTATTAATCATCAGTTCAACTACAAATATCATTCAAGTCTAAGCATCCTGAACGCAGTGTTAATAATGGTACATACAACTCACAATAAGGTATAAGTTTTAGTAATTCAAAACATGCATTTACATCACGTTATACCATGCCTAAATTCTACCTTTTATTAATAAGCAAAATGAAACACAGAAAAACAAACATCACAGAAATATCAGTTTACACTGATTATTGGCATCAGGATAGTATGGGCTTAAATTTATTATCAGAACACCATATCAACTGTAATATCTCACAAGCATTTTATATATCTTTTAAACCAGTTTGTTTCACTTTGAAAACATAACCGCCATCTTGTCTTCACTGACTAACACTATCTGTATTATTATCCCCACGTGGTGATCTCCACTATCATGGCCGATTCAAAATGTGCACTTTTATATATTAAAAATACATATTTAAACCACCAAAATAATGCACCACACCCACAGAATAATAATCTACAGCATTTAACCTTGTGATTTATGGCATTTTAATGCTATATTGACTCTTACTAACCTGTTAAAATAGAAAAAGTAAAGCCAGGACTAAATCAATTGTTGCTTACAGTCTCTCGGTTTTACTACTGAAAGAAAGCACGATATCACCACTAACTGATAGCGCTGTCCTGCATTTAGGCTGCTCCACCTAGTGGCTGTATCAAATAGTGCAGTTTACTAGGCTTTTCCTTTAGGTTCAAGGAGGACTTGACTTGTTCCTATTTTAAAGGTACAGGTAAGTAAAAAAAATAAAGTGTCCATACTTTTCCATGTATGAATTCTCACTTTTCGTGTGCATCACACATGTGTATGCTCTCTGTTGGGTGCTGACCTGAAAAGTTGTGAATGCACATACTGAACAGGCCAGACAAGTGAAATGAAAAAGATCGCAGCAATAAAGTCTCTTGAGTGTACAGTAAGTTTATTCAGAAACACAGCTACAGTATGCTACTGACTAGAGCATCTAAGACAAGTCAAGACATGAAAGTGCTAACAACCACAGTGATACATCACAAATATTAACAGTGTTGGGTACTTCCAATAGCAGTGGAGTATCAGTATTAGTTGTGCATGTTTTTTTAGACTAAGTACACAGGAGTTTTATGCAATTCTATTGTTTCTTTTACGTGCACTTTATGAATGTAATCCACTTTGAGGTATTGTACTGTAGTTTATTAATAAGAGATAGGAAGAAAAAAAAACTAGGAATATGTAAATATAAATTATTCAGTACTTTATTATGACATATTAATTTTTCAGTTTGATTTTTAAATCTTTATTGAATACAAAGGGTGCTGAGTATTTACATAAGAACATAAGAAAGTTTACAAACGAGAGGAGGCCATTCATCCCATCTTGCTCATTTGGTTGTTAGTAGCTTATTGATCCCAGAATCTCATCAAGCAGCTTCTTGAAGGATCCCAGCGTGTCAGCTTCAACAACATTACTGGGGAGATGATTCCAGACCCTCACGATTCTCTGTGTAAAAAAGTGCCTCCTATTTTCTGTTCTGAATGCCCCTTTGTCTAATCTCCATTTGTGACCCCTGGTCCTCGTTTCTTTTTTCAGGCTGAAAAGGTCCCTTGGGTCGACACTGTCTTTGAATGCTTGAATTAGGTCGCCACGCAGTCTTCTTTGTTCAAGACTGAATAGATTCAATTCTTTTAGCCTGTCTGCATATGACATGCCTTTTAAGCCTGGAATAATTCTGGTCGCTCTTCTTTGCACTCTTTCTAGAGCAGCAATATGTTTTTTATAGCGAGTTGACCAGAACTGCACACAATATTCAAGATGAGGTCTTACTAGTGCATTGTACCGTTTTAACATTACTTCCCTTGATTTAAATTCAACACTTTTCACAATGTATCCGAGCAACTCCTAGGTCTTTTTCATAGATTCCTTCTCCAATTTCGGTATCTCCCAGATGATATTTATAATGTACATTTCTATTTCCTGTGTGCAGTACCTTACACTTTTCTCTATTAAATGTCATTTGCCATGTGTCTGCCCAGTTCTGAATCTTGACTAGATCATTTTGAATGACCTTTGCTGCTAAACAGTGTTTGCCACTCCTCCTACTTTTGTGTCGTCTGCAAATTTAACAAGTTTGCTTACTATACCAGAATCTAAATCATTAATGTAGATTAGGAATAGCAGAGGACCTAATACTGATCCTTGTGGTACACCGCTGGTTACCACACTCCATTCTGAGGTTTCTCCTCTAATCAGTACTTTCTGTTTTCTACATGTTAACCACTCCCTAATCCATGTACATGTGTTTCCTTGAATCCCAACTGCGTTCAGTTTGAGAATTAATCTTTTATGCGGGACTTTGTCAAAAGCTTTCTGGAAATCTAAATAAACCATGTCATATGCTTTGCAATTATCCATTATCGAAGTTGCATCCTCAAAAAAATCAAGCAAGTTAGTTAGACACGATCTCCCTTTCCTAAAACCATGTTGACTGTCTCCCAGGACCCTGTTACCATATAGGTAATTTTCCATTTTGGATCTTATTATAGTTTCCATAAGTTTGCATATAATAGAAGTCAGGCTTACTGGTCTGTAGTTACCTGGTTCAGTTTTGTTTCCCTTTTTGTGGATCGGTATTACGTTTGCAATTTTCCAGTCTGTCGGTACCACCCCTGTGTCAAGAGACTGCTGCGTGATCTTGGTTAGCGGTTTGTAAATTACTTCTTTCATTTATTTGAGTACTACTGGGAGGATCTCATCCGGCCCAGGGGATTTGTTTATTTTAAGAGCTCCTAGTCCCTTTAACACTTCTGCCTCAGTTATTTAAAACTGGATAGGAACTGGATGACATGTGGGGCATGTTGTCAGTATCTTCCTTTGTAAAAACTTGTGAAAAGTAATCATTTAATATATTTGCTATTTTTTTTTCTTCATCTACCATTTTGCCATGTGTATCTCTTAAACATTTAATCTCCTCTTTGAATGTTCTCTTGTTGTTGTAATATTGGAAAAATATTTTGGAATTGGTTTTAGCTCCCTTAGCAATGTTCATTTCTATTTCTCTCTTGGCCTTTCTAACTTGCGTTTGCAGTTCCGTGTGCTCTTTCTGCGTACTTTCTTTTTGGTCCTTTTTTAATGCTCTGTAAAGTGTCTTTTTTTTGCTGAATATTTTTTTTAATTGATCTATTAAACCATTTTGGCAATATAGTTTTACATTTAGATTTGTCTACTTTAGGGATGTAATTGTTTTGCGCTTCTAGTACTACATTTTTGAAGAACAACCATCGTTCTTCTGTGGGTGTTTTCTCTATTTTACTCCAATCTACTTCTGTAAGTCTTTGTTTCATACCTTCATAGTTTGCTTTTCTAAAATTGTAAACCTTAGCTTTAGTCTTTACTTTTGGGGTTTTAAAAAACACTTCAAATGAGACCATGTTGTGGTCTGAGTTTGCCAGTGGTTCTCTGACCTCTGTTTTAGTTATTCTGTCTTCGTTATTTGAAAAGACTAAATCAAGGCATGCCTCCCCTCTAGTCGGTACCTTGACAAATTGTGTTAGGAAGCAGTCATCTGTCATTTCCACCATTTCAATTTCATCCTTCGTGCTACCCACCGGGTTTTCCCATTTTATATGGGGGAAGTTGAAATCCCCCATTAGTATGGCTTCTCCTTTGCTACACGCATTTCTAATGTCATTGTATAACAGATTATTTTGCTCACTGTCTGAATCTGGCGGTCTATAGCATGCTCCTATTATTATGCCCTTTGAATTTTTGTCCGTTATTCTGACCCATATTGATTCGGCTTTATTTTCTTTGTCCAGGTTTAACACCTGGGCTTCAAGACTGTTTCTTATGTATAGCGCTACCCCTCCTCCTCTTCTGTCCTGCCTGTCTTTCCTATACAGTGTATACCCACAAATATTATATTCGTCCCCATCACTCTCAGACAACCAAGTTTCAGTAACACCTATCACATCATAGTTACTTGTTAGTGCAGTAGCTTCAAGTTCTAGAATTTTGTTTCTGATACTTCTAGCATTTAGATAAATACATTTAATGGTTGTCTTACCTGAGTTGTTGTTCTTGTTTTGATGCGGTCTCCCTTCTGTTTTTTTGTTGATTTCTCCCCCCTTCCTTTCTAGTTTAAATGCTTCTGAACCTGCTCGAGGATTTTTTCTCCAAGTAGACTGGTTCCCTTGTTATTTAAGTGCAGTCCGTCCCGTCTATACAGATAGTCCTCGTTGTAGAATGTGGTCCAATGATCAAGATAGGTGAAGCCTTCCCGTGTGCACCACGTCTTCAGCCATGCGTTTTGATTAATTATTTCCAGCTGTCCATATGGTCCTTTGCAAGGTGCTGGTAGTATACCAGAAAATACCACAGTTTTGGTTTTCTCTTTTAATTTCCTTCCTAGCTCTCTGAATTTGTTTTGCAGGGATTTTGGTCTGTCTCTTCCAATGTTGTTTGTACCGATGTGGACGACTACTACCGGGTCGTCTCCTGTTCGTTCTAGGAGCCTGTCCACATTCTCAGTGATGTGCTTGACCGAGGCTCCCGGAAGGCAGCACACTGTTGTAGTAAGGGGGTCCAAACTGCGAATTGAACTTGCTGTGTTTCTCAATATGGAGTCCCCAACAATCATGACCTCCCTTCTTTTTGCTGTCTGGTCACCACTGTCATTAGGGTCCTGGATGTTGTTCCTTTCATTCTCTTGTTGTTGGTTCTGCTCATCAAAATTCTGAAGTGACTCAAATCTGTTGGTTGTTTTGATTTCTGGTGGTTGTGTTTGAGGAAGTTTCTTTTTTTTCCCTGCTTCTGCCTACCTGAACCCAGCTGTTCTGACCTTCTATCTCCCTGGTGGCTTTCATTCTGTTAGGGGTGATGCAGACTTCCATGAATTGTGGGTGTGCCAGTTCCTCAAGATCCTGTTGCTGTCTCACTTCTTCCAGCTCCATTTCTAGCACACTTACTAGTTTATGCAAATCCTGGATCGCACGGCACTTTACGCACACTTGGTTTAGCTCCGCTGGGTTTTCTGGGATTTGCCACATCAAGCAGGTGTCACAGATTACTGGCTTGAAGACCATGTTGAGGGTTTTTTTTTTTTTTGAAGTTTAGTTTCTTCTGCAGCCGTCAGCCTGCTTTCAAACTGCTTCTAAACTGCTCTGTACTTTTCCACGCCTGTACTTCTCCCACTCGCTGTCGCTGGGAAGACTGCCTCGTTTAACTGCGTTGTTCTTCTGTGCTGTTGGCTCCTCCCCTCGCCCGTGTCTCAGAACGGCGCTGAATTTGAATCAGCTGCTCTGAGTTTCAGCTTGTTTGTTTTCAGTAAAACACACGCGGCTGTTTGACTTTGAGCTGCTGCTGTGTTTCTCCAGTGTCCTCTGTTTTCCGATTAAAGCAATTCAAGATGCAATTTCTCCTTACTGCTTCTAAACTGCTCTGTACTTTTCCACGCCTGTACTTCTCCCACTCGCTGTCGCTGGGAAGACTGCCTCATTTAACTGCGTTGTTCTGCTGTGCTGTTGTGTGTAACCCAATTTCATCACCCTTAAACCTATTAACCTGTTCTTCCCACTGTATTACTAATGTATAGTGATCAATGTTAATAGGTGGTTCAATAAATCAGGATTAATGGTATTAAGATCCACCTTTGGATAGATCATTAAAACAGACCTTTAAGCCCTATTGTACTTGGCAACTATGAAGTAAAATCATTAGTTTATTTGATGACTGTGGCAAAGTGGTTAACTGTGTACGGGTGTAGGTAATTCAGCATTGGTCAATGAACAGACAGACAATGGTAATCCAGGTGCAATGGTGTTTATTTTTATAATCCAATTGCTGTGATGACCCAAATACAGCAAACAATAATATTAACAAGCATTACAGTGGTGGGCAAAACACATACAGAAGTACACAGTGTGTGCTAAAGTGATCCTGGTGTATTTACAGTTTATTTGTGACACAGTGCAGTGATGTCTGGGTAAGTGCTGGCCTTTGGCGACAGCTCACTTTTTTTAGACCCAACAGAACCAAAACAAAACACACACGATAACAATTCTCCCGTTCTCCTTCCGGTTCACCATTAACCATATAAAGGACCTTAGCACCTCGCTCCATTCCCTTTTATACAGTCTATCATGACCCCTTGGTTAACGAGTGCAACAGCTCCTCCAATCTGTGGCTGCCTCATCGTTTCCCTTCTGGGTCTATAGTATACCAGAGCTCCGACCCCTTTTTGGATGACCAACTTCCATCCTAACCCTGGGAAAGAATTGTCTGGCCATCCAGCCCAGGGTGCCCTGTTCCCTTTACACAATGCCCTCACAGGTCGGGAGGGAGATTTATAACCAAGAATCATTTTGTCTTTGTCACAATGACTAAGAGACCCAATGACATCCAATGAAAATGAAATGTTTCATTTAGAAATAAATAAGTGTCTGGCTTAATGAACAAATATGCATTTTTTGTATGTTACATGCAGTAAGTAATGTACACAGTGAAATGAAGTAATGAGTAAACAAATGATCAGGTCTCAAAAATACAATTGAATGTGCTATACAGTTATCTATAATACAGTTGCTGCTGGAAAAACAAATGGGATGAACTAAAATTGAAACAATGAATAAGTACACCACTTAATCCATAGTCTATGGCCTAAAGCTATTGAGTTTGCAGGTACTGTATGACCTGTTACTGAACACTGTGACTCCCTTCTAATTGGTTTTGATGACATGGGCTACTATCCAGTCTCTTTACAGTTCAGTGTTCCGCACAGTCTAGTAAATGGCACTCTTGTCATCATTTTTGGCTGTAAGACCGTTTTTCTTAATTATATTCTTCTGAATGTTGTTGTCAACATTCTAGCTTGCCCTTGTTGCTTACACACCAGACTGCTTTTTCGATCACCTCTTCTCCTGATAGAAGAGGTTTTCCAAATCCAAATCACGAATTCCCCATTCTATCATCATTCAATTTGTTGTTTACATGAATGAGTACTCCTTTCTGGGGAAATGTTTAATTCAGAGAATAAATTGCCAGTAGAATGAAAATAAATGGGCCCATAAGCAACAGAAGTAAAATGACTCAAAAACTGAATGATAAGCTTTTTTTTTAAGAATGACTGAGGTATAGTCTGTGACAGGATGATATCACTGGCAAGCTGTGTTAACCAGAAAGACTCAATCACAAGAAAGCTGCAGGTTTAAATGCTTCCATAACATACACACAGCTTCAGAAATACAAGCTCCCCTGAACACCCATGATAATTCCTCATATAATTTACACCACAGCACAAAAGACCTTCACCTCGTACACCGACATTAATTCTTCACACTCATTCTCTCCAACACCCGTGAACACTTATTTTATACACCCGTGGCTGAAGCCTTAATTAATCATGTAAACATTTATTCAATTGACAGCTCCAGCCACATTCCCACATGTGTTTGCAGAGAGGATTTTAACTTCCTCCCTGCCACCCAATATTCCCCAGACAATGCATACCATGCCATGCTGCCACACACCTACAGTAATACAGTAATCCGTCACATATCCGACTGCAGCGGGACCAAGTAAGGGCAGAAATATAAAAAGTCGGATGAATGAATCTTGTTTTAAATACCATTATATACAGATGTAACAATTACTATATTCACACAAGTATTGTTTTGAGATTCAGCTTTTATTAGGGAGCTCCCCTAAATCCCTTGTTTAGAAAGATACAGGGTATTAATGCTTCTGACACGGTAGCCATCTGCCATGTGGGTGTGTGCATTCGCTGCTGAGTGACAGGCAGGAGATCGAGACGGAGGTTGAAGTTGACAAACCCTTCAGGCACGGAGGATTTATTTACATATCAACACACTGAACAGCTCACATGACACTACAGGCAATGGCAGCACACGGAGCACATACAACACAGTGTATGAAAACCTTGGTAAGATCTACAATATCTGAACTAATCTTCTCTGTTCAATAATAAACATTGCTGAAGAGCTTGATCATGGCGGATAAACGGTTAGGGCGGATATGTGACGGGCGGATACGTGACAGATCATTGTAATACAAAATAATACAGATAAACACAGCGGCTGGGTGTACCCTGTCACAAGTCACTTAAATAACTTAAACTGGCTAATCTTGATGAAAATATCCTGTGATGGAAAACTTAATTTAAAGCGTTTCAATGGGTCCACTTTAGAGACTTTTAGATAAAGTGCACTGTTTCTTTCAACTAATTATTTGCATTGTTGCTAAATCACGTACAGTATATTTGTTTATACAGGAGGAAAGTCTCTAACTACTTTTTTTTGATATGCACATCATGTAACAAGGATGAAATGCAGCATTTGCATTTGTCTGGAAGTTGGATTTTCATATTGTGACTTGAATTATATGACTGCATTTAAACCTCAATACCTGTCACCTCAAAAAAGCAACCAAAATGACCCTTGGCAGTTCTTCTGTTCTGTTCTGTTATGGAGCTGAAAATCAATGGTTAATATTGCCAAATGCAATAACTCAAATACTTCATATACATGACGTGTATAGATTGAGACAGTGATGCTGCTGACACAGTGTTACGTTGCCTTGACACCTCCCTACATTTTTGAAGAAATTTCAAGATATGAGCAAATTCTCCACATGATTACAATGTCAGCATACATTCCAGCCATCTAATTCACATACAGGGATACAGCCATTCAACAAATATAGTGGATAGGAAATTAATATTTCAAACATAACAGTAAACAGTTATGAGGTCCTCGATTTCCATACACCATAGATGAAATTGTAAGTAATAATTGTGCATGTTATAAATTATAGTAACAACATTTAAAAAGTGTTTTTAAATGGGTTATTTTGTTTTGTGGGGTCACATTTTCTATTCTGGTGTTCAAAATGTTACTGAGGGATCTCTGGAGCTCACAACTCCACAGTAAAAAAATGCCCCTGAAGTGAAGTTTAATACCTGCCTCTACAGCTTGCAAGGGGGAAGTTAAGTAGAAAGAAACTAATTCCATCTCTTTAATGAGCGCTGGACTCCAGTGGCTCCTGCAGGAGCATTCACATAAATTCACTGTTAATTGTGTGTTTTCGGTAAGACAAATGGCTATTACCTGGACCTGCCCTCTGTCTGGCAGATGTAATCAATTACTCGCTACATGTTGTATTGGAAAAGTGTGCCTTTTCTTTGTCCCTCACTTAAATATGAATTAGCCTATCTGAAAAGCTGCTACCGTGTGACAAGCAATAATTACAGGATTAGTGTTTCTGTTGGAATTTATATAAGGTTGGGGAAAATAAATTAAACAGGTATTGTATTTAGGTATTATTTAGCCTATTGGAAATACCCACGACGCAGCATCGTCCACCGCTAGCATAATAAAGCTTAGGGCTATCAGACCACAAATGGAATTCTCAGCAAACCACATTACTTATGGAATATAAGAAAGCGTTTAGTATTAATTAGCAACAAAAACTAGTGCTGCTTAAAATTACCAAAAAAACAAACAGATTTTTTTTTTTTTTTTTTTTTTTTTTTTTTTAAACGTATCCATTTTCTAATAGCAATAGAATCCTCGGCTTACTGTCTGGTAAGGCCCTTCGCGTTATTTAACAAGACGGGCCTTACTAGGTGGTGAAGTCCCCTTCTTAAGGTTCTGTTACTTACGTATATGCCCTTAGAATGTTTGTAACCGCATCACAAAAAACAATCAAACAATATCATTCCACCAGTTTTAGTCGTCTAATGTTTTAATATGAACACTCCACAAGGCCTGCCGTATAGTGTGGTTTGACATACAGACAGGCTCATGGAAACCAATGAAAATTATTTAAAGCCTGCAAGTCTCTGTTTCAATGGAGCTAAAAAAAATCATAACAACCCCCGCACACCTTAAAATTCAACTACTGAGGGAGAATGTATGAGAGCCCTGATGACCTAAACTGCCCCATCAAGTCACTGGAGAAATATATAATGAAATGGCTGAATAATCTGCCAGCTTTCTATCTCTATCCACAAACCAGACTAAATCCAGCCAATGTGGGTTGTGTGTTCAGGGAGAAGGAGCAGGAGAGAGAGGAGAAATAATTAAAATTAAAAGCTGACAATGCTATCGTGCTAGAGGGCCAGCATGATGTTTCTTGTGTGTTTAGCGTTTGTGCCCTGTTTGTTAGTGTCTGTTTGTCAGTTTTTGCTACTGTACTGCTTTATTTTTGTGTTCAAATGTTTTATTTTGTTCATATAATGAATTCATAACATTCATCATATCACCTCACAGTGCTGTGTTTCTTCCAGGTCTGATGTCACCGCATAGGCCAGCTTGCCACATGCATCTACTTTTACTATCAACAGAAACAACTACAGACATTGTATCTCATTTGTGCTGTTAAGTTCATTTAGTTCTAATTGTGTAAATAATTTAAATTAACAATTTAAAGATAAAATACTAAATGTAAAAGCTTTTTCATAGCATCTGTTGTATCTGTCAGCTCTGTGAAAACAACATCATGTTGTTCCCTGTCTTTGAGGTTCCTAAATTACAAAGTGAGGAGGGATATTGTGAAATACAGCATCCAGGTCTAAATACATAATAAAAATGGTTTGGATCTTTTAACAAATCTTTTGAAACACACAAAACAAAAACTCTCAAAACAGGCATGTGACAAATTACCCTGCAGTAAGTCATGTTGACTTAACCCATTAGATACTGGTTGAAGTGACAGGCACTGCACATTTAGCACTATTTAATAATATAATAAATAAAAACTTTAAACCACTCAAATATGGTGGCCAAGAGTATTTTTGACAACTGTATTTCAATGCACAGTAGTAGTTAATGACATATAATATTTAAGCAAATGTGTTTAAGTACTTATTAGAAGTATAAGCTCTTATTTTTGTCACATCACAGCAAATATTCACTTATTGCCACACATCTGATGCATCTCAATATCTTAGGTTAAAAAGACATACAGTGTTAAACATGATCCTCCTAATAGAGATACACAAAAAATGCAATTAAACAGAGATTTGACATATATCGGAAAGTTTTTGAAATATATTATTTTTTCAGTGCTAATTACCTCTTTCATTTTATACAATTGTTCAAGCTCTTAAAATCTGAAATATGCTTCATTATGGTAATGTGTTCCAGTAGAAATCATTAAGTTAATGGAATATTGTACAGTGACAGCACGTTTGCATTTGAATGCTTCTTCCCAGGACACAGTAAATGCATTAATTTATCACATTTATTTAGAATGTATTTTGTAGCCAGTGTAATTGGATGCCAGTGGTTCTAAGCCAAAGTAAGCCACTTGAGTTAAAAGAATAAATTGTGCCGGATAGAAACCCTTCCATATAAAAAGTGCACGAATGTGAACATGTACTGTATTGTTGGTTTTAAAAGCCTGTGTTTTTGGAAGTAATGGTCACCTGTGTCATCCTGACTGTTGATAATAAAGGTCCCCTTTTATTTATAGGTGGTGTTCAGCAAGCATAAGATGATCTCAGTGCAACTTTGCTAATATGACAGAGTACTGGGCTGCTCACTAGCTCTTCTCACCGAATACCCTCAATGGGCGACCAAACTTTTACCCATCACTCGGGTGGAGATCAAACAAGTTTATCGTCAAATATTAACTCTTAAAGGGGTAGGCTATGCATTAGACAGAGGTTCATTATAATCGCTTCACAAAATTACTTGGTGAAGAAACTAAGACAAGCATTTCTGCTAATCCTTTACCTCAATTTAAGGCTTTTGAACATTTGTCTTCTTGATTTAGGTCTTGCTTCTCGAACAGTTTGTAATGATCTATGTTCATATATTTTAGGTATGTAAAATGAGTATGTCTAATCCTCAAACATGTGTTATGTTAGTAAAACTTATAGCATGTAAAATACAGTGACCCAGAATAAGAAAAGTGGCTTTGCAAAGAATCATATATGGTAGGCTATCCAGCATTAGCTAGTGAGCCACATGCATTACTGAACATACAGTGAAATAAAAATAAAATGTAGGGTGCATGTACTCCCAATATAATATGTGCAATTATGCTTAAATGACACTCAAATTGATTAGATTAAAAGCTCCATGTATTGACAAAATGTGTACATTTTTAGTAATACTGGATGATATAGGATATGGCTGCCTTGTGACTAAATTTGCTTAGTTCTGGTGAAGCATTAATTTTACAGATAATTGTTTTTATAACACACAGGCTGAATTTATCCTTTCAAAATCACCTGCAATTGTCAATATTGATAAAATATGATGTCTGATTACTTCAGTGACATGAGCTAAAAAAACTGCAGGAAACATGAAATATTACAAGAGTTATTCAACAATATGGTTGCATATGCAAATATAGAAAATAATTTTGAAAATTCCTTGTAAATTAAGTCTGAAACACTGTCTGCATTTAGTGTCTTATATGTTTTGGAACTATTTGTTTACTTGAAATAGGAAGATATTTATCAGTGCCACTGCTTTTGGAGAAATTCCAAGCCTTGATATTCGTGGTGTCTTGTTGCTTTGGCAGAAAGAGCAGGAGCCCATATAAATTGCCCACTGACATTTGTGGCAGTGTCATATGAAAGAAATGTCCCTGCAGAGCATGTGACATGTGACAGCAGTGGAAATGTAGGCAGGACAAAAGCCATCATCTCCAGAGCGATCCTGCCAAAGCAAGTTAGTAACAACCTGACTAAACTAAAACCACCAAACATGGCAACTGCATTCTGAACCTCTTCACCAGACGCAGCTTATCCAAAAAATCCCTAAGGATGGCACAAGTAACAAATGTAAAAAGGATTGCCATTTTTTTTTTTTTTTTTTAATACATCTCTACATAAATAAAGGGCAGCTTAAAGCCCTTATGATAACTGTATTGTTGTATGTTTATGATTTAAAAAAGAATGGGTTATTGTTATTATTTTGGGGTTATCTAAATTTATGGTTTGTGGGGTGGTATTGCTATGATTTAAATGTATTAGTGAGAGTGAGAGAAAGAGAAAGATCTTTTTTTTTTTTTTTTTTTTAAAGAATAGCAATTGCTACTCATCCTGGAAGTAGCACAATACTTGTTTTGGTGGCTGTATTAGTTTTGTGTTTATGATTTGTTTTTGTATACACTTTTATTTTGCTTTGTGAGCAGTGTTTTTTTTGTTGGCCTTTTAGATATATTTTTGTAATCTAATAAATACACGGACCAGCGCTTCAACCTGTAGTAAGTAAGACCAGTAAGTCAGGGTTTTCAATGAAATAAACAAATAAACGTACAGTTAAATCCATTCACTTTCACTGTGTGTTTGTGACTGGTGATTAAGTGACTGGATTCTTGATCCCCTGCACCGTCTTTGTCCCCCTCAGCCTAACCTACCAATTTACCTATTTGTCAACTGAATTTATGGAACATAAATCTATATAATAAGTATAACATGTTCTTTGTTTGGAGAGAGTCTGGGTGCTTTACATTGCTGTAGCAAGGTGATTAATAAGGAATACTATATTATTGTCTATTTATTTGCATTGGTGCATTATCAATACAGTTTAAAAAAAAAATGTAAATGTTTTTTTTTTTTTTATTTTTAGGGGGTGAGTTAGTTGACATGGAAAGGGAAAGCACAAGAGACATTTACAGAACCACAACAGCCTAGTAACAGTGAGAGGAGACTAAATGAACACAGTAGCCAAGTACATCAAGAGTAGCAACTTCCTTATTATTAAGGAAGGGCTAAATGGTTGCGAAAAAGACATTGTTGGATTTTGTTCAGGTGGAAAAAGGAATGCCATAGTACAGAACGTTACTTTCAAGTACTCACCCAAAATACATTTTACTCACATAGCAACATTCGCAACCCCCTAAGGCAATCGCAAAACACTTCTGAGGAATGTCCTTATTTACATACAAATGTAGCAATTTAGCAAACCATCAACAGTGTTAGGATTTGTGTTTCTATTGACATGTGAAAACCAGGTCTAAACTGTGTGCAGATTACATGGTCGACTATAAATATAGGTGAAACTACCAGGGAAGCAGGCAAAGAAAAGAGAGAGAGAAAAGAGAAATAAAATAAATATGGAGTACTCACTGGATTTCTACGTGGCCAGACAAAGATAGAGGAGGAGGAGACTTACCCAAATATTTAGAAGTCATCTGTCTTTTCCCGAGCCTGTCTGACACACAGTGTATGCAGCAATTTTGCCTCAACAGACAAACAGTCACTGACATTTGCCAACTGCTTCAGGCTGACCTTGAAGGAAACATGCGGAGATGCATAGTGTTTACAACCATATTCAGAACCACTTCAGTGAGGGTTAATGCTCACTTAAGACTGATTTGTTGGGAAAAAACATATGTGAGCACTAAAACACAAGTGTTTTTTTCAGAATTCAGTATGTCATATAGTACTTGTATTGCTGTCATGGCCCTTCAGACCACCACCGAAGTTTGTATTCATTAGCATGTTGCTGACAGTCTCTCACAGGATCAAAGGACTGGAGGTGCACTGTCCATGCTGACCTAACAGCCCAGTTGCTTTATTGATACATTTTGGCAGGTCAGGTTGGCGGCACGTGCATTGCCATGTTATTCCTGCTGTACAAATATATAGTGTCCACATGCCTTCCATCTGTATGGAGATATGTCAATATTAACCTAAATTGAAGTCGATACTGTACTTGCCAATAACATAATTTGCATATGACATTTGCTTTGTAAAAGATATCAAAGGACACAAATGTAGATTTTATTTACTTATCTCTTGGATTATCATTTTAAAATGTTTATATAAATGTAATGTTTTATAAAGCTTATAAATGTCCTAAAACAATAGACAAAAGCATAATGGAAACGTGAGATAAACAATGGCCGGCTTATTTGTGAATTAGTTTGTTGTTTTTCCTAGAGATTTAATTTTGCAGTTCTAAAATCCACATAGGCCTACACTTTCGATAAATACTTCAGCAAAGAATGGTGGTTTATTTCTCAGAAACAAAACAATTCATTTTGCACCTATCCTAAATTAGAACTGGAAACCTTGGGACTTTTGTTTGCGTGAAGTAAACAAATATTGATCATCGGCCTACGCTCACAGCGGTGCTGTGGTACAGCTGTGACAGCACACTGCAGTAATGAGGGCTGGCACAAAGTGAGTGAGGATCAGAGATGTGGTGTGAAGAGGGCTGAGTGCTTTGCAGCCCTCTGGAACTGATGAAATGGAGTGGAAAAGTTAAGGTTACTTTGGAAATTGTTGGCCTCTGAAAGCAAATGATGCTTTCCATTCAGGGCAGCCTGGTACATTCACAGACTGCTATTAATAGTGCTTAATTTGCATTTAATGGGAATTGATTAATGGCTGGTTCAGACATTACATTAAGATGTGGTTTGCGAGATGGCTCTATGCTGTTTGCACTTACAATTTTGTAAAGGTAGACATTGTTTGATATAATATAAAGAATTTCCATTTGTGACCAGTAGCATCCAAATGTGTAAGCGCTCTGTTGAGCTCCACATACAGACATACAGTTGTTCATTCTACATCACATTTCATATGAATTACAGTAGCTTATTTTTGTCATATGGTAGAGTGTAAAATGGGACATGGGGGGTTGGAAAGTTCTTTCTGTCTCACTAGCGTATCTGAAATTGTCATTGTGACATGCTTACCTGCATGTGCCTGCTTTGCATATGGGTTTGAGTGCTTGCTCATAGTGAGAGATTTGAGCTTTAGACTATGATGCCTTATACAGTAAAACTGTGTTAAAACTTTCTATATATAAACCATTCTTCACAATCATGATGAGTATAGGAAACATTAATGTTTCCCGAATGGTATGGATGCATTTCCACCAAATTAGTAATTACAATAGAGAATTGCTAGAACTAAAAGCACTTTTTTAAAAGAAGGTAGTAAATAGTATGTGGGTAAGGTTTCCATATGTAACTATTTATAATACAAATTCATTAGTAGAAAATGTTTACATCTTTATAAACTACAGGAATTTAGTCATATTATCTGAAACCCCTTTCAGACTGGCATGCTCTGCTCAGGTCGTGACCCATTGTCAGGCAGGTCGGCTACGCAATTTCACGCTGCTTTTTGAAGAAGCAGGGTTGACCTGGGTGACAGAAGCAAGTAAATGAGCGTACGCAATTCTCCAGAAGCAGCTTGTTACAGACGCTTCCATTCCAGCTTTTCTGGATTGAATCGTCACCCAAATGCTGATTAGAGCAAATGTTTGTTTTATCCCTGTTACAATCTGGCTCATGGTGAGTCTCAATCAACAAAAATATGGCTAAACAGAATAAACAGAAACGTTCCTTGCGGAAGGGAAACCTTCACGGAGGTATGGCTGTTTGTTACTTCATCCTCTTACGAACAGGCCATCATGCATTTTGTCACGCTCGACCGAGCTCAACCTGGGTGCGACCCAGCTATGTGGTTTCACACTACACCTGATTGTGACTCAAGTAGCCAGAACCCGGGTCGGGACCGGGTGTGAAAGGGGCTTAAGATAATAGGACTACAGTGCCTCGTCTTTGTGCAACCATACCTACCAACTGTACAGATCAACCAACAAAATCCACTTATCAAAATAGCATGCAGATTTCTAAGCTCATTCAACAATCAAAAAATGCTGCAACATTAAAATATGATTTTATTACGAGCTAGAGAAATGTATTCAGCTGTTTATAACTAATTATAACTAATATAGTACACCTAACTGTACGGTACATAATATGGCTGTGATTGTATCACAGGGTTAGGGTTAGGTAGATCACAGGGTTCTTGTGACATGTACAGCTGGGTGTATTGTATACCTTATAATATTTAGCACTGGTTTTGATGTAGTGTGGTGTATCACAAAGTGATTTAATAACCACACAGTATTAAATTATGTCTACTGTAATTACCACTCCAGTACTTAATATATGTCTTGCCTTATCAGTTTAAAATAATAATAATTTACAAGGGTTCAGAAGGTGGCATGGAAAATTCAGACACTTTCTATTAATCACAAATATTTTCATAAACTTGTGTTCATTAAGTACAGGAAGAATATGTGAGAAAGAGGAAATGCAGTTATAGTTCAATAAACACTAAAAAGATTTAGCCAAGTCTCCTTTCCAAGGTTCAGGGAATCAAATGGATGATTTAATAATGAGCTTCAGTTAAATCTAAGTCATCATATCACAGGGGTGCCATTTAGCACTTGAGCACAATATGGATTCAAAAAAGACTATTAATATGAATGAAATTCCCAATTGAGTTGAAATGAAAAGCTATTAAAATTGTGGTTTTGTATGAACTGGAAAATGTTATGCCCAAAAGAATATTTCTCCTCTGAAAAGCAAGGCTGTGTCTATATTGAGGCTGACTAAGTCACCAGACCACTGATTAATGTTAAATAATACAGAATTATTATATTCTTTTGTATTCATTGGTTCTGTTCATCAGTAGAAATAAGGGCCCTTATAAAGACCTAATTGCTTCATGACCAAATTAAGAATAGCTTA
Organism: Polyodon spathula; assembly: GCF_017654505.1. Classification (NCBI taxonomy): domain Eukaryota; kingdom Metazoa; phylum Chordata; class Actinopteri; order Acipenseriformes; family Polyodontidae; genus Polyodon; species Polyodon spathula. The sequence goes on along the minus strand of NC_054537.1, from coordinate 20,309,609 downwards.
AAATTAATATTTCAGTCATTTCTGGTCAACGCTGTTCTTTCACAATTGTCATCAAGTAAGCAGTATGCTGGAACCACTTAATAAGATGCCTTACAATATGTCCCACTAAATTCAAGACTGTTTCTCTATGCTTCATGTACCCAAGGGCAGGAGGTAGGGTGCATGCTAATAGATTGCTGGTCATACCCTTCAAACCCCTGAAGTTTATTCCATTACATGGACTGAGGCCCTCATGAATGTCAATGATTTTCTCAGTATAAAGTTTTTAATTTATTACATCGGAGGGTGTCATTAATGTGATCTTGTGATTTATCGATTAGGATAGAGATAAATAAGTCGATGCGTCACTATAAAAGTGGCGATCAATCTACTTATTTAGGACCTTTCATCAGTATGTACAGAATCTCTTGCAATCAGTCGGCCGTCAGGCCAACCAGCACGATAAGATAGGACAATGGTGGCTGGGAAAAAAGTGTGTGATCTAGGGGTTATTTGTGCCAAGTGCCCGTGTGTGTTAAAAAAACACGAAATTAGGTACACGATTAGTTGGAATTATTATTTTTTCATTGGCTACAAGGATTTCAAATTAAAAGTAGACATGTTCAAAGTCAAGTTTCACGTAACATTTACGGGCTAAATTAATAAGTCAGAGAAGTGGCAACCTTAGGCACAAACTACCTTGATCCGAGCAACTACGCAGGTGACCGCAAAGGGAAGAACAACATGGTAACGGGGGGAGGGCCAAGCAGAAGATAATAAATAAAGTACACAATAAAAGTCATATCACTAGAGACACAATGCAAAGTGAATTCCTCCCATTCCTGTTCCATGCACACATCACTACTAAGACAGAACATATCATTGATTCCCTTAGGGTTAAAAAGAGTCAATGGGCTATTTGTACTTCCTAAAATTGGTTGTTATTATTATTACCCTACAGGTGATTTCAAATAAACTGAAAGTTTAGTTCAAATTACGGGCAATTATAAGCCACAAGTATAACCTTGTGCCATCTTTTTGTATCGCTACAGTGTTAAAACAACACTTTAAACTGATTTTTATTTTGTCCAATCATAATATAGAATGCTCTGAATAAATATGTGGTTAATTTAGATGAATTGATATTTTTTGTTTTATTTTTCAATAGTTACTATCTCATCTATACATGTACTACCTCATGCAATCAGTTTAAAATGAGCTCACACAAGTCAGCAACAGTGTGTTTCACATTGCCTGGGGAAAGAGAAATACCCACAAAAGATTAAAATCTCAAGAAATCTTTCAATTCAAACCTGCTGAGCCGTTGAAAAATACATTTTGTCAAAACATTTGTCCGCTTTTTTGCAGGTACAGTAAACTACCATGTAGCAGGGACGAGCCTTGTGTGTAAATAGTGTGGCAGGACAGAGCCCTGTTTGCAAATATTGTGGCAGGGCAGTGCCCTGTGTGTAAATAGTGTGGCAGGGCAGAGCCCTGTGTGTAAATAGTGTGGCAGGGCAGATGTTTTGTTTGTATGTCGGTGGTGTTGGTGGTGGTGGTGGTTGGCAGGGATGGGATTAATTCCTATCCCTAACAAATACATGTGAGAATGTGGCTGGTCCCGAATGAGATAATTGGTGCTAATTGGGAACAGCCACATGATGTAAAAAAAGAGCTAAAAGCGCCATTAGCGGCAGCAGTCAGGGAGGGAGATGCTCATATATAGGTCTCCAGCTTACCGGTATATTTTACTTGGGTGATGGTTTTCTTTTGGTTTTAAGTGCTGGGGTACACATTTATTAACCACAAAAACACTCTGAATCATTTGCTTAGGAAAAAAGATTAACTGTCTGAGCCGAAGCACATGAAATGCTTCATTCTCTTTAGTGCCATCTCTTGGTAGATCTGCACAACTCAGTACACTGAGACACTTTCATACACTTTTGAAATCAAGCAATTTCATTTTAAATTTTCTCAGTTATTTGGGCAACTATAATTTAAACAATCATTTCAATGTAAAGGAACATTTCAGTGCTTTTTCTAAAGACAGAGCACAGCCTCTGCTTTCTTCAAAATTGACTGGAATATTTATTTTTACATATCAACCACACATGCGATTAACCAATAAAACCTTCTTAAATAATCATACTAGAAATATAAAAGTGTTGTCCAATCAAAAACAAGCTCTTGTTGCTTGAAATAAGACAACGTAATTTGATGAGACTGCAGCAACCGTAGTGTGTAAGATGGTGTGACAAGTAGGATATTTTGATTCATACTTACAAGTAGGTTCTTCTGTGGCACATGTAGTATAACTCTAGCTATAAAGTAGAGGTGGAAAATAATGGGTTCGAATCCCTGCCGTTTCCATTTTAAAGAAATTGTGTACTCTGTCCTTTATACACTTATAATAGATCAGAGGATCTTTATTTTTTACCAGAAATGTTCTAAAAGAGCTCTGTTTGTACATAATTAATGTTTTTTGTTTGTTGCTAATTTGAAAAAATATGTAAATGTTTATGAAATATAAAGCAAAAAGCAGCTTGACTGAAACACCACACTGTGAGCACTGTTGACAAAAAGAGTACGTATTGGGTAATATATATATATATATATATATATATATATATATATATATATATATATATATATATATATTCCTTTCTATATAAAGCAGCGTCTTTCTCCCCCAACTGCTGTCCTTAATTGGGCTTTTAGCTCTCTTTTTGCATCATGTAGCTGTTCCCAATTAGCACCAATTATCTCATTGGGAACAGTCACATTCTCACATGTATTGGGCAGGGATAGGAATTAGCCAACCACCAACATACAACCAAAACACTATTTACAAGCAGGGCTCTGTCCTGCCACACTATGTGCACACAGGTTTCTGCCCTGTCACCTGCCACCATAGGTTATACAGGGTGCTGTAGCCAACACCTTTAATTGTTCTTTTTTTGTGAGAGTAAGTAGCTTCAAATGTAATTTTGAATGTCTTATTTGCGTTTTTTTGTTAGTTTTTTTTTTATTATTTTATTGTATTGGAAATGATTCTGGGTCCTGTTGCTCCAATATTTTGTTATTTAAATTTTTCTCTAGTTTTGTCATTACTTTGCTTTGAACTTGTCTGGATAATCCCAAGTGCCAGGACTGGACAGCCTTCCTTGTTCTATTGAAATCACTTCAAATGTGACCATTCAACTGTCAGCACCACCTACTCTACATTTCTATAATCAATGTCAAATGGTTTGAATGAAATGAGTAAGTCTTTAAAGTCTCTCCAGACAATGCTAAGGCAAGTAAAAAAACTAGGTAAAGGCCGGCTAAGAGAAAAACGAACAAAACCTAGAGCCACTCAGAATGATACCAAACATAATAAAATAGTCAGAAATAAAAAAATTTAAAAAAAAAAAAACTGCTACAAAAGTTCACTTTCACCCACTGGTTCATCCAGTATAGAAGGGTAAATACTTAATTTTGTGACAATGATAATATTAATTTGCCTGGCGCAATCTGCTGTTTTAATCTGTTGAGGACACACAGCACTTCTTCGGTGTTTGATTTGTTGTAACCTCCCTGTACTTGCCTGTGTGCTGCTTAACCTTCTCCTATCTTTCTCTTTCTATTTCTCTCTATGTCAGGACACTGATTTCATGACCTTTAACATCTCTATGCACCGCTCCTGGTGGCGGGAGCACGGGCCAGGCTGTGTGAGGATGGAGGTCCCGGCACCAGCCACTCGTAGCCTTGACGACCACTCTTACATATCTGTGACTGGCTGCATCGTTGAGTTCCAATATCTGGAGGTCATTCACAGCTCCTATCAAATACTACTAGCTGTAAGTATGACTTGCCCACTTTGAGCACTACTACCATTTTTTGGAGTAACAGTTGTTTTCTGATTAGTAGGCAAATTATGATATTTTCAAGGTGTGTGTAACTTATTCCTAAAACAGTTCCAGATCTTCAGAGACAGGTAAAAAGGTAGGAATTAAATGAGTTCTGACTGCAACACAAAATAAATTGTCCTTTACTTTAGAAAATAAGATTAGGTTTATGTCCACTGGAAGTACTGACAGGCTTACTCAGCGCTCATGTGATAATTCAAGATCATGTGATAAATGTAAACAAGCTATATAGGCCTGTTCCCTCTAGTCTGTGTTTCTTTTTGAGATGCCTCCTGCACTTTCCTCTGCTCTCAATATAGACAGCAGCATCTGGCATCATGGCTCCATCTGGTGAACTGTGAGTTTGACAATTAACGTGCTTATGATCCGCATTATCCATCAAATAAGATGGTGTTAATCCCATGTTTAAATAATGTGTACCAAATTAGGACAAGTTAATACACATCAAAACAGAGACCTGAAGGCAAGGTGGTGTCCATTTAGGCAGAATAATGGAGTGAAATGATACAGTTTTAAGAAAAGGAATTACTCAAAATCATTTCAAACATAATACAAGGGTAAACTATAAATTCACTAGCAGACATGTGTGTGCCTGGTCTTCAAATGATCGTGTTAGCAGGAAAAGACCTCAGATATTAAAGTGTTAAAATGGTTGAAGGGTTAAAGACAAACCACGTAACTTGTTTTTACTGGAGACCTTGTGTTGTGTTTTAAAATGACAAAAGCAGAAATAGCTCTTTACAAAATAATGAAATTAAGAAAGACAAAAAATCTATACATACAGTAGTTGAAAATTCAAAGCCTAGGACAACTGGGTTTACAGGCACAATGCTGAAAATAAACTTGCAGTCCAAAGAGAAAAAAAAAAAGCACCTGTAGTAACCTAGCTTGGGAATCTCAAAGGGATAACTAAATGAGAAAGGAGAATGACTTTAATCAGAAACTAAAATAATGTGTAGTTATCTTGGGTATTGATTATAGTTTGGGGTTTGTTTTAAGCTTGTTCTGCATAAACAACTGATCCACAAATTATCTGCAGAGTCTACCGTAAGAGATGTGCAAAGTGCATTTTACACTTAGGGTTGATAAACCCAGAACCTAGAACAGGTTACAATACTATCAGTCCTAAAAGATTGATCGTATCAATGAAAATGACCATATCATGATACACATCTCTATTTACGTATCAATTTTATTTGATGTTTAAAATTATTCCATCACAGCTTTTATTTGTGTCCTACTCTGAAATTTTTTTAGAAGTTGTTGGTTGCACTTGTGTAGCGGTATTTATAATTATAAAAAATAGTTTGAACGTTTGAACAGCACTCAGCAGTTATCCAGTTAAAATATGAAGTATGATTTTTATTTATTTTTTAATCACAGAACGTATTCTAGTTTTCTCACCAATCATCCTCTTCATAAATTATTGCTGCATTGCTAATTTAAAGAATCTGCATGGCATTATTTATTAAATGAAAAATGGCGTTCAGAGAGCCTGAATATTATCTCATCAAAGGAAAGACATATTTAATTAAAAATCAACTGTGGCAGAATAGCATTTACAGTGAAGAGTGCTGAGGAGCCTGTAAATAATGTATAGAAGCATTTCTAGTGTCTAGGCTTCTGCTGGAACAGTTTTGTGCTTAAGCTTTTGACCCTTCGATAGTTATTACAGGACAGGGACAACGGTGTTCTCTTTTTCTTCACTTGGTATTATAAGAATGACAACATTATAGAAACATACCAGCAACTTTCAGGGGTTCCTGTGTACATTTCATTTAGAGTTAAAGGCTGTTAATAAATGTAGCAACCAGTAAAGGTTTCAGTCATAAAATGTGTGATAAATTACTCGGGGTGTGTGAAAATTTCAGATTAGATTTTCGCCTTGGAAATCGTCTTTCCAAATCATATCAGTATTTGTCTATAAATCCCATTAAAGTTTAAAAACGTGATAGATGATTTTAGCCCCAATATATTGTGTTGAAATATATAACACAAAACAAAACAAAAAAAGACAAGGTCTAATCTAGGTTAAGACATGCAGACCATAAAGAGCAAGTCTAAAGCAACTATACAAGGGTGATACAGGGACAAAGAAAGATGTCTTGCATACCTAAATAAAGCTTGCATAATCCTTGCAGTCAGATAACTTTTCCTTGTGTGATCCATGCATACTTTGTATTACCCGTAACATAACCTGTGCATTTGTTGTGCAAGGCATGCATGAAATCCTTCCTTATCCTCATTGTCATCACAGTTCTTGCTTGAAACTTTCATTCATGGTCTTGCTTGCTCTGCTTGATCCGAGAACGATCCTTGCATTTTTGTTGGTATGGGAAGGCATTAGTTTACCTATACACTTTTGTGCAATAACCATAACTATTATTTCTCCCAAATAAGTTTCTGTTAAGATGGTATTACTGTTTTATAAGTTTATAGAAAATACAATAATGGGTATACACAGGAAGCATAATGTGGCAGGGGTCTGTGTAGTGATTTGGAGTGGGGGTGGCAGCAGGAGCACTTTTACTGAATTCTATGTCAGTTCAAGCCATACCAGACCATGTCCTAATAATGATATAATTGAAATTCATCAGCACTATTGGAATGTAAAAATACTTACTGGTTCTGCAGTGTATTTCTGTATCAGTCATAGCTTTACTGGTGCACAAGTTACAAATTTTTTACCTTAAAGCCAAAAACTGATAATGCTGCAAAACAATGAGGGCTCCTAAGTACACTGTTACTAGCCTCTACCAGAGTAGTTTTTTAGCATGAACAATGATGAATAAATATTACCAA